>NC_048600.1:71020088-71197588 GCF_003668045.3 Cricetulus griseus
GGTAATTACCATGAGGGCAAGGAAATTACAGGAGGAAGAGTGACCATTGAGGACCATATGGGTCCCCTTAGGTGGTGAAAGCAATTAATGGTTCAATAACTTCTTTTGGACCAGCTTGCAGAACCAAAATAAAGAAACAGCCATTCATACCACACCTAGATGGGACTGTGTCAACATGCAGGCCTCTTGCCCTCCTTCCCCCCCCCCCCCCGTACTTCCTTTGCATTAGACTGATGTTCAATTTTGAAGCCCAAAGACAGACTTGGGTCACTGAACCCCATTGTTGCCTGCTCCTCTTCGCAAGGCACAGTGAAAAAAATATGTTCTACTACTGCTGGTCCATTTAATTGGATTATTGGGGTGGGTGGCTGGGCTCAGCCTATCTGCCATAGAGTTACAGCATTTGCTTAAATTCCAGCTTCAAGCCAAAAGGACAAATGACAAGTCCTTGGCATTTTTCCTTAGACTAGTCTATCTAGATCTGACACTCATGTCCTGATGTAACCAGCCTGCCTGGCAGGGATGAAGACATTTTACAAGACATTGTGCCCCCACCCCCCCACACACACACACAAGCACACATGCTCACACATCTTCCCAGGACTGTAAAGTCAAGTGGGTTAATCCTATCACCTATAATCCTTGCAGAAATTCACTGGGCTCCATGCCTACCCCCAATCAAGTCTTCCAAGCTGAGTCGCTATGGCAACTTTTAGGAGCTTCATCTTCCACCACATGGCAAAGGGATGGACCTGTACAACATCTTTTGCAGCTGGAGAATGTAAAAGCAAATCTTACATTTAATCACACTCCCAGAGCTGACATTCAAATCAAAAAGCTTTGTTAGGACTCTGGGAAAATGGAGTGTCATTTTGCCAGCAAGATGTTTCACTCAGAGAAGCATCCTCCCCACTTTGAAGTGCTAAATGAATGGTAAAGAAAAGGCTTTTTTGCTTAGGGGTGGGGGAGGGAGGGAGGGAGGGAAGGAACAAAGTCTGGCTGAATAACAGGAAAATGAATAAGTGCTGCTGAATCAAATTCTAGTTCAAGGCAGATGCTGTTGGAAATCCTCCTGATTTTTTGTCTCTGTATTTTTTTTTCTTTTAAAGAGGCAACATTACTTATGCAAAGAGCTTTGAAATCAGGGAAGTATTTCCTGCTTCCTTGTTCTGTGGTCTCTGGAAAGTCACTCAGCATAAAGACACAAAATTAACTAACTACCCACCCAAGAGGCCTGAGAGTATACTGTGTGTGTGTGTGTGTGTGTGTGTGTGTGTGTGTGTGTGTGTGTGTGTGTGTGTGTAAAATGTATAGGGTGTTCTGGCATACACCTCCAGTCCCAGACATGAAGATCAGAAGTTCAAGGCTAGCCTGGGCTGTGTGAGACCTTGTCTCACATTTATATAGCATTGCTTCTACCACAAAGTCAAACACCACAAATCCTCCCAGAGGTAAAACTTCTCTGCTACTTTTCTATTGCTGTAACACATACACTGACAAAAGCCACTTAAAGGAGGCGGGGTTTATTCTGGCTCACAGTTCACAGGTACATGCAGCCCATCATGACAGAGAAGACATGACAGAGAAGACATGACAGCAGGAGCAGGCAAAGGAGACTGGTCACCCCACATCAGGAAACAGAATGAAAAGGAAGCTGGGCTGAATTCTGAAACCTCAAGGCTCACCCTGAAGGACCCCTTCCTTCAGCCAGGCTCCATCTTTGAAAGAATCTTCAAACTTCCCAAACAGCTCAGCCAGCTGGGAACCACATGTACAAGCTTGTGAGATGCTAGGTGGCTGCAGGTGGACCATCCTACTCCCAAACCATCAAAACATCCTTACTCACATTTTATAGATAAAAATACATTGACTTGGAGAGCTCAATAATTATTTTTAAAATTCTCAAGAACTTCGACTGGCGAGAAAAGGTTGATCACACATCTCTTCGAAACTAGAGTTCTTGCTAGCAGGCTCACTCAAAGTTTATTAGCTGATTAAATAAAATATACCTCCAGAAGGCTTCTGGTCAATTAGACCCATACCCTTTCACAGAGGATGTTAATTTACAGAGGAGAGATATCTCACACATGACCTCTGACTGATAAGGAACAAATGGTTCTGTATAGTGAAGTGATAATCCCCAGAGTGATTGGCTGTGCTGCCCTGCAGGACAGGCACTTCCTTTATGTAAATTGTCCATCTTCTTTCATTGTCTTTTTTTACATCGACTATGTACACCAGCTTTCAACCCCTTCTTTGGATATCATCCCTTTGGCTTCATCACCAAAAAGATAATGAATTTCTGAAATGGGGTGTGTGGGGTGTGTGTGTGTGTGTGTGTAAGTTCTGATTCTGTTTCAACCTTTTGCAAATTGCACTCTGAAGTCATTGTCCCAAGGATCACTGGAGTAGAAACAGAAACAATCTTATGTCTGAATCCCCCGTCTCCCCACTGGGTTTGCTCTGGGGTATAGGAACCTGGACTACCACATAAATATGGGACTGGGTCCTCAAGAAGCACCAAGGACAATGGCCAACTGTAATATAATTTAGTGCAGTACTTACTGTGGTCTGGAGTTTGCTTCATGAAAATTTGGAAGAAGAAGGTATTTGCTCCTTTTTTGTAGGGCATGAATAACAGATGGCTTTCACATTGGAGGAGGCGCTGGGAACAGCATCAAAACAATATCTGCCTGGGTGTTAAGCCCCTCCAAGGGCTCCTGAGTGTTAATAACATAAGAGTAACAGCCATGGTCATTGTGCCTGGTAGCTTACTAACTCTCAGCCTACCCAGAGTCTCACAAATCCCTCTGATGTAGGTACCTTTTAATTCTCACATGAAACTGAGGGATGAAAGCTCACAGGGCTTCCTCCATGGATGATGAGAGCAAGCAGGGTTTCAAGACCAACTTGTGTCTGAGGAATTCTCTTGGGTCTCCAGTGCTTAGCTTAGACGGTATGGTTTCCATATGCGAGCTCTAGCTTCAGGCAGGATAGTAATTCCTATTCTACTTGACATATGAAGAGCTCTTGGAGGCTCAGCTTGGGAGCCTTTGAGATGAAAACCCTGCCCTTAAGACTCTCTCCTGTTCCTTTTTTTCTGACAAGACTTTAGCAAGGTTGCTTCATAATCCTTCTTAGTTGTCCTTCTGCACCATATCCTGGTACCAAGAAGAGAAGTAGCAAGGCCTTTTCTAGTAGCATCTCTGTTGAGGAGAAATGATGCACCCCTTGGCTATGGGTCACCAACAAGGACAACAGAGGCAACTGGAAGAGATGTGTGTGGAAAGGAACACGAGAACTTAGCCTTCCTAGGGACAGTCAGCAGCTCAACCTTCCGCCATTAGGATGACATCTCCTACTGTATCCATTTGCTGACTTGACACCATGGCTCCTTGAAGGCCTCCTTCAATCTTTACAGTTTCATCTTTGAGAGGAAGATGAAAGATGCAACAGAGGAGGTGACGAATGAGCACTGATCTGGGAGTCCAGAGACTTGCATTCTAGTCCTAGTTGGGTTTCCAGTTTGCTAGAGGTCAAAACCTAGTCCTGTCTACAATTTGCCTGGACAACTTTCTGTGCCTGTATCCTCATCTATACATGGAGGAGGCTGGCATGAAATGTAGCAATTCTTGTGACTATCTTTCTGCAGTTGGTAGCAGAAGACCATGTCACCCATAAGGAGGAGCCTCAGTGATGAGGAACAACCCCAACACAGAGAGAAAGAGAGACCGGGATGGGAAGAGGCCATCATGAGGAATGGAGGAAACAGTCAACCATCTAACTTGGGATAGAGGTAGTGGCCCACTGTATGCTAGAAACAAACAAGGAATAATGTTGGAGTTACACAACGGAACACAGAACAAAGTGAAAGTAACTTAGTAGGGAAAATCTTGTAAAAAAGCATGCACCAAAATCCAAACCAGGCAAGCAAGCATGCCAGGGCATGAAGCTAAATTGCTTCTTACCCTAATGTAGGTAGTGACCGTGTGTTTTCCCCATGGACTGGAGTCCAAATTCACAGTCCTTCTCAGTTGTCTAGTTTTAAAAGGGATTGAAGGAAAAGCAGGTAGAGGTTTCTGGGGGTGAGGTGAGGGAGGAGAGCTTTGCATAAACAAAAGTTTTACTAGATATTGGAGATTAAAAATTTTGTATAAAAATATTTACAAGGTGGGTTTTGGGGGTATAGAGTATTGGCCCTTGGCAGGGAAAGTGTCTTTGATAGGAAAAATCTATTTCTCACGTATAGGTAGGAAGACTATTCCTCTGGGTAGTGGAAGGCTCCAGAGCACACGGGACCTTGTGCTCTCTTCCTGGGTCACCACTGGTGTCACAGGAGCAGGCAGCTGCTCTGACATGACATATTCTTGTCTTCCCACAGTCCTTCTGCAAAGGGTGCCTAATTCATGCCTTTGAGTACCTCTTCCCCACAACTCTCTCCATTGTCCTAAGGTTGGAGTTTGGTCCTGGTCCTTGTCAGGATTAAAATGGGAATTCTCTTTGGGCCTCAGACTGACTCTCTACAAATGTGAGTGAGATAAATCATACTCACAGATATGGAACATTTCTGTAACAAACACAACTGTTATAACTGTCGTTATAACATTTGCCAGTCCCTAAGTAATGTGTTCACACTCCTGCCATGATGATAATGGACTAAACCTCTGAAATTGCAAGCCATTCAATTAAATGTTTTCCTTTGTAAGAGTTGTGTGGTCATGATGTCTCCACAGCAATAGAAACGCTAAGACACATACCTAGGAGTGAACCTCTGCCTGCCAAGTTTGCACTTCCTTCCAGGTGGGAACAGTCACTTGCAAGGCTCTGTTTCCAACCTCCTATCACAATGCATGTCTTTATCTGCTATTAATCTCTCTGTTTTGGCTCTATCCTTATTAGTATTATTACTAACTGAAATAAAGTTTATATGTGTTTCATCGTTTCCCCCATTTTCTTGGAGCAGGCCCTATAGACCAATTCTCAGGCCTCTAACAGTGCACTTCACTAGGTAAGTATTTTGAACTAATGAATGTTACCCCTTTGTTTTCTCATAGCTGGGTGTCTCACTCTGGACTAACAGCAGATCTTGGGTCCCTGCCACTAACTGAGAAGAGGATTTTAAACAGAAGTTAGGAGAGTGTTGACAAGTCAAGCCATGTAGATCTCTGAAGATCACATTGTGCAGTTGGAGAGTGATGTGTGATGTCCTAGAAATATGTCTCTACTTCTGAGGTACGCCTGGGGATGTCCTCATCTGGTCGACTTCGACAGGAGCACTTTAAATTCATGGTAGGTGCACTAAGATTGCCACAAAAGGTGATTCAACCTGACTTTACCCAATAGTGACATTCTCAAGGTCAGTGTCACCTGAAAAGAGTTAGTGTCCTAGGAGCAGGGAGCATAAGTGCTCCATAAGCTAGAGGAGTCACAAGGCAGCCTGCTACTGCCTCCCCCGCCCCAGACTCTCCTGAGACTCTCAGGACTACTGAGCACACCTGCTTCCCAGGCCTTCCTCCCACTCCAACCACGGCAGTTATCAATGTCAACAAGATGGAAAACATGCTGCTCTCCAGGGCTAAGACGGGAGCAGAAAACTCCTTGGTGGAGACAATCTCTCAGGGTTATTGGCACACCTAGGATCTAACTCCCCGAGGGAGGGGTACTCTGTCACCTTGAAGTTCCCTTCAGTCTTAGTCAGGGTTTCAGTTGCTATGAAGAAACACCAAAAGCACCTTGAGGAGAGAGTATTTTACTTACACTTCCACATTATAGCTCATCGTTGACAGGAGTAGGGGCAGGGACTCAAACAGGACAGGAACCTGGAGGCTGGAGCTGGGCATATGAAGGGGTGCTGCTTACCGGCTTGCTCCTTTTGGCTTGTTCAGTCTGCTTTCTTGGAGCACCCAGGACCACCAGCCCAAGGGTGGTACCACCCACAATAGCAGGGCCCTCCCACACCAATCACTATTTAAGAAAATGTCCTATAGGCTTGCTGTCTACAGACAGATCTTATGGAAACATTTTCTTAATCGAGGATCCTTTGTCTCAGATGACTCCAGTTTATGTCAAGTTGACACAAAATGTAGCCAGCACACCTTCCCTCCATTAACCTTCAGTGAGTTCCTTTTGCTACAGGGGCATGGTAGTTCCCTCTGCCACCACAGAGCCATCTTGGCTGTACAAATGGAGAAAGAAGGAAGCAATGGAAACTTGTAGTTGCACCAGGCTCCAGTGAACTCAATATAAAGTCAATGAACTCAATTCTGTTCACTTTAAAAGGAAATAAACTTGCCTTAACACACTGAAGCAGACACATCCATCCTCTTGGGGGAGAAGTAACATTCACTGGGAGATGGAGATGGGAGCCTCGAGGCTGAGATTCTCTCCCTGACTATGGTCAGGACCTCAGTGCTTAGAGGCCTCAGGTAAGTGTGAACTTCAGCACCCTTCACTCACTGGACCTCTCCTGTCCTGGGGCACGGCAGCTCCTTAGCTAAAATCCCTTCTCCTGCTCCTAGCCTCTCCAACCATCACCACAGCCCTTCCTTCCAGAATTAAAGCACGGTCTACTAAATCCTCCTAGTCAATCTTATCTTCCCACCCCTTCTCAATTGCTGTCCCTAATTCTCATCAGGCCTGTTCTCATTTTGAGAACCCTCTTATCCCTCCCAAGAAAAAGGAGACTTTTTTTCTTGTGCCAGACTCAGAAAGGCAACTTGTCTTACCTGTTCTGAGCATCTGTATTGCTGTCCCAAAGATACAGGGACTGCCCCCAGGAATGCTGGACAACCCAGGCCAGGTGTAGTCATTGCTTGTTCCATGGTTGTGACAAAATTCCTGACAAAAAGGCAACTTAAGACAGGATAGGTTGATTGTGGCCTATAGCTTAAGAAGGTATATAGTCCATCACTGTGGGTGAGGCACGCAGCTGACTACATCCAATAGTCAGGCAAGAAGCAGAGGACAGGAAGAACTGAGGCATAACTATTGAACCTCAAGTCCCAGACTCTGTCATGCACCCACTTCCTCCAGTGAAGCTCCAGCATCCTTCTAATGATTCCAGAACCTTCTAAACAGTGGGCCAGTTTGGTATCCACCTATGAGCCAATGGAGGGTATTTCACATTCCAAATACAGCATTGACTCTCTTGAGTTTCTGTCCAGAAACCTTTGTGGGCATCAAACACTGCCTTGAGCTCAGGGAGGCAAACTCTGAAAGCAGAGGAATAACAGAAGAAGAGAATGCTTTTGTTTCTTATTCAAGTAGACAGACGGGCTGCAAAATGATCCAAGCACTAGAGGCTTCAAGGCAGGAAAATGCCCATGGTGGCTGCTGGTCCACGTGTACCCCTCTGTCTACTTCAGGCAGAAAAGGGTAGCCTTGACCCCAGGATCCTTGGGGGCATCTGTTAGGATTCTCACATAGAATTGGAAATGAGATGGAAAACTTCCCTGGAATTCTTGCTAAGGAGAACAGGAGATAAGGGTTGACAGAAGTTTAGGAATAAGGTTTTCTTCACCAGCAAGAGACAGCTGACAGTTATCAGACTCCCAAGGGGCCTAGCTATAGGTTTCTAGCCACCTCTTTCTCCTTTCTTCCTCCCTAAGGGATTCCTGAGTGTTCTTGGTGCCAGCTTCTCTCTCAGTAAGAGAGCCACCTCATTTCTTACTTTTCTCCTGAGGTGTACTAATTAATCCAAGGCAATGATCACCAGGCAAGATCCATAAACCAAAGGTGGACAGCCACTGCTGCCCACAGCAAAGATGGACAACAAGATCAGATTTTAAATGGTTAAGAAGGGTAATGTTGTGTTCCATGTGTGAAATGTATGGGATTCGGATTTCAGGATCCACAGAGGTTTCCTCTTTGTAAGCAGTCTTATTGATATATATCCACAGTATCCATTTACAGTCAGGGAAAGGGAGCGCAGCTCAGTCATAGAATGACAGACCAACATTTGCCCGGTGTTGAATCTTCAGCATAGGGAAAACAAAAACAAATTCTAAAAGACCCCTGTTCCATACAGAGAATGAGCTACAACCACTGAACTTTCAGTTTTGGAAAAGTGGTTTTATTAAGTATGTGGCAAACAGAAGTAAAAGAACTATTAGTGGAAAACAGGTAGAGAGAAGCAGCAGAGGACAGCAAAACACCTTCTAACTGGGGACTAACAACACCCTGCAGAGATGACAGGGGAACCCTGATGAGGGATTTCCAGGCAGAGCAAAGCATTCTTTCCATGGACAACCTTTCTAGATTCTTGTTCCCATCACAAGCATTTTTATACCATGAAATAAACCGTTGTAACCTCTGTTGGAAATGGTTCACATCCTAACTGTTCTAGAAGTCACAATATGCTTGATAACCTTCCACTCCTTTTTCCCTGTTCCAGAGCCAGGTTCAGCCTGATCCAGGACAAGAAGACTTGGAGGACACTTGAGGAGATAAGAATGGAGTCTGGAACAAGAGAGTCCTCTTCAGTCCCCGAGTCTGCTTTCAACGAGTTCAAATAGCACATGACAATTCACCAATACAGCATCTACAACAGCAGCTAAAGCAGTCACTGTAACAGATCTATTGTCACAAAGTTTGAAAAGGACAGACAAGTTTAGAATGTTGTTGTCACCCCCAAAGAAATCTTACGTCCTGTAAGCACTTAGTCCTCACTTCCCCGTCCCCTTAAATCCTAAGCAGCCACTGACCTATTCAAGTCTCATTTGCCTGTTCTGAACATTCAGGGGAGGGGGGGTCATTTAAAATGCTTTCAATAATTTTTAGTTGAAAATAGGTTCTTTTTTCAAGCAATCTAATCTTATTATAATCCCCCACTACTCTCTTTACTCCTTACATACCCTCCCCTCAAGGTCTACTCCCCTTCTGTCTCTCGTTAGAAAAGAACAGGTTTCTGAGAAATAACAACCAAATGTCAAAATAAAATATAATAAGGTGAAGCAAAAACTCTGATATCGAAGTTGGGCACAGCAACCAAACAGGAGGAAAAGAGCCCCAAGAGCAGTTAAAAGAGTCAGAGACCCACTTATTCTCATATTCTGGAGTCCCATAAAAATACTAAGCTAAAGCTGTAATATAAATGCAGATGGTATGGTATAGACCCACATAGGCCTTGTGCTTGCTGCTTCAGTCTCTGTGAGGTCATATGTGCCTTGCTTAGTTGATTCAGAGGGCCTTGTTCTTGCTATGTCACCCATCCCCTCTGATTTTACAATCTTTCTGCATCCTCTGCATCCTCTTCCACAGGATTCCCTGAGCTCTGAGGGAAGGGGTTTGATGGTGACCTCTAATTTAGACTCTCTCTCCATATAATGCCTGCCTATGAGCCTCTGCAATTTCTCCTATCTGCTCCTGGAAGAAGCCTCTCTGGTGATGACTGGATAGCACTGATCTATGAGTATAGCAGAATATTATTAAGAATGTTACTGATTTTTTTTTAATTTTTTAGACCAGTTGTGCTTGGTTTTACCCTAGGTCTCTAGGCTATCTAATCTCTGGTTCTTGGTTACCCAAGCAGTGTGAGGTAGGTGTTCCTTCTAATGCAGTGAACCTTAAGTCAGACATTGTTTGGCTACTCCCACAAGTTCTGTGCTACAATTGCCCTGGCATATTTTTCAGGCAGGACAGATGGTAGGTAAAAGATTTTGTGACTGTGTTGATATCCACGTTTCTCTTTTGATAGACTGCATAGAACCTTCTCCCACAAAACATTAGAATATAGGGGTGAAGACTCCATGTAAGCACCAGCTGGACTTCTCCATGCTCAATTGTATGAATGTTGCCCTCAGCAACAGGGCCCAGTTGTTAGTTTGTGGAGAGCAATACTTTGTCTTAGCATTAACCTGCACTGTTTAGGGATTTCAATGGGACCCTCTTGGCCAACAATTCAATTGAATGCAACCCAACCCCTCCACTGGAAGCCTTGCCTGGCTACAAGTGTTGGCCATTTGAGACTCTGTATTTCCCATTACTAGAAGTCCTCATTAGGATCATCTTCATTGATTACAGGAAGTTTCCACTTCACTAGTTTTCCATACCTCCTCCCCAAGTGCCCCCCCCACCCATTCCATCTCCCTGGATTCTCTTTCTCTATTCCAGATACCCTCACATGATCCTTCCCACTACCATCCCCATACACCTCCAGTCTATTTGTAAAATTTATTCTATTTCCCTAGAACATCCCTCTTTACTTAACCTTTCTGTGCCTATGGATTATAGCTTGGTTATCACTTACTTAATTGCTAATATCCAATTCTAAGTGAATATATACCATATTTTTCTTTCTAGGTCTGGGTTATCTCATTTGGTATGTTTCTTTTTCTAGTTCCACTCATTTGCCTGAAAATTTCATAATGTCATGTTTTTTCTTGGTTTTTAATCAGTTGGGTAATACTTCAATATGTAAATATATAATATTTCCTTTATCCATTCTTCTTTTGAGGAGCATCTAGGCTGTTTTTGGATTCTGTCTCTTCCATATAAAGCCACAATGAACATGATGGAAAAGTGTCCTTGTAGTAGGATGGAGCATCCTTTGGGTACATGCCAATAGTGGTATAGCTAAGTCTTAATGTAGATCCATTCCCAATTTTCTAAGGAACCACCACATTGATTTCCATAGTGGATGCACAAGTTTGCATTCACACCATCAATGAAGGAGAATTCCCCTTGCTCCACATCCTCACCAGCATGAGTTGTCACTTGTGTTGTTGATCAAAGTAGTTTGATTTTCATTTGCTAATGGCTAAGGATATTGAACATTTCTTTAAGTATTTCTCAGTAATCTGAGATTCATCTATTGAGAATTCTCTGTTTAGGTCTGTACTCTATTTTTAAATTAGATTATTTGGGTTTTGATATCTAGTTTCTTGAGTGCTTTATATATTTTGGATATTAGTTCTCTATCAGATATGGATTTGGTAAAAATCTTTTCCCATTCCGTAGTCTGCTATTTTGTCTTATTGATGGTGTCCTCTGCCTTTCAGAAGTTTTATTAGGTCCCATTTATTATTTCCTCATCTTAGTGCCTGTGCTTGCAGTGTTCTGCTCAGAAAGTTGTCTCCTGATTTGATGTGTTTAAGACTATTTATAACCACTTTTTCATTTATTAGTTTCAGTGTATCTGGTTTTATATTAAGGTCTTCGATATACTTGAACTTGAGTTTTATACAGGGTGATAAATATGAATCCATTTGCATTCTTCTACAAGCAGAAATCCAGTTTGGTAATTCTAACCAGGCAAGTTAAAGACTTATACAATAAAACTTCAGGCCTTTGAAGAAATAAATTGAAGACGATATCAGAAGATGGAAAGATCTCCCATGCTAATGGATCAGTAGGGTTAACATAGTAAAAATGGCCATCCTACTAAAAGCAATCTACTAATTTAGTGAAATCCCCATCAAAATCCCAACCCAATTCTTTACAGACGTCAAAAGGACAATTCTCAACTTCATATGGAAAAATAAAACAAAACAAACAAACAAAAAAACAGGATATCTAAAACAATCCTGGACAATAAAAGAACTACTGGAGGTATCACTATCCCTGATTTCAAGTTGTACTACAGAGCTATAGTAATAAAAACCACATGGTATTGGCATAAAAAACGACATGTTGCTCAATAGAATCAAACCCTACATTCACCCTCTGGTCTTCTTGGAAAGGTTTTTAGATACCAGGTCTAAGCCAATTAGAATTGGATTTTACTTTGAATACTATTTGTAGTTAAAGGAACAGCACTGGCCTACATTGACCCAGTCAGACAGAATCAATGGACCCCATTCCTCTTCATAAGGAACATGTTATCCATACAAAAATGAGGACTTGATTTCAATTCCCAGCACCCACATTTTAAAAATCAGGCATGGTAATGGACACTTGTATTCACAGTGCTGGGGAGGCACAGACCCGTAGATCCTGGGGCTCATTCATGAGCCAGCATAGACCAATCAGCAGTAGACTCACACTAAAAGTGAGAGACTGTGTAAAATAAAAAAGTGGTGATATCCTGAGTAACAATACTCAGTGTTGACTTCTGGCCTAAATACACACACACACACACACACACACACACACACACACACACACACACACGTACTCATATGCATAAGAAACAAATGGAATAACATGGACATAGGTCCTGTGTTGAATAGACTGACTCAATTCTGAAAACCTCCTTGCTCAAGATCCCTAGTCCTATGGAATGTCACTATTTAAGACAAGGTGAAATAGGATTCCTGTGGTCAAGAGCATCCAGAGATAACATCTCCCTAGAGAAGAGACACAGTAATATATACTGATTTGGATAAAATTTAAGCTTCTCTGGATGGTGCAGGGACACCTACAAAGTAAGGACCCCCTCCATAGCTGAGGAGTTTTGTAAAAGAATCTTAAACATTCATCCAGACGGGAGCAGTAACACGGGAGAGCACCAGGAGCTTGAGGGATATCGAAGTCTATTAGCTAATTCACATTTAGGAGTCCTAGACAGCAGCAAAGGCTTTTAAAGGACATGAGCCTGGGGACTGAGGCTTCCAAACAGAGCAGAAAACTAAATAAAAGAGAACCAACAGGCTAGTGCCACAGGGGATGCATGTGACAAGGTCAGAACTCTGCTCCAGACTAAACTTCTTCCAGTTCTCTTTGTCCCCATGCAGTGCTCAGCCTCAGAAGCAACAGACCAGCACTTGGAGAGCATCCTAAGTCATGGCCTGATGACCTATCTGTGTCCCCGGCTTTGCTTCTAACCTATATAGTGCTAAGACCTGGCCCTTCTGAATTCATAAGTAATAGATCAGAGCAGTAGTACTGCTGGTTGCTATGGAGATAGCATGCTGTGAAGATGGTGAGTGAGGTCTGAGCTACAGTTCACGAAGAGTGAACTGTTTGAGGATGTTCCACTGGCATGAGCTGAAAGCTACCACCTGCTGAAGCAATGACATGTTTCAGTTCTATTGCTGTGATAAAACGTTCTGACAAAAAGCAGCTTAGGGGAGAACTGGCTTATTTCAGCTCACAGTTCCAGGTTACAACCCATCACTGTGGAAAATCAAGGAAGCAGAAAACAGAAGCAGATAGTTACATTGTACCAGTCAAGGATTGGCATGTGCACACATACTCAAACACACACACACACACACACACACACACACACACACACACACACACACTGCATGTGTGCTTAGTGATCAACTCCCTCCATACACTAACAGTTCAGAACTCCCTGTGTAGGGAATGGTGCTGCCCACAGTGGGCTGAGTTGACCCATACCACACTTACTGAATAATCAAGACTCAAGACAATCCCCCACAGACATGCCCATGGGTCAGTTTGAACTAGATAATCTCTCACTTAGGTGAGACTCTCTTCCCAGGTAAGTCTAGGTTGTGCCAAGTTGAAAATTTAATTTAAAAAAATCAAAAAGAAAAATTCATCACTATAACAGGTAACACACATTGAAATATTTCTTCTGATACTATTTCAAAGAAAATTCCCCAGAGGCCCCTGTGTCCAAACACTTGGTGACACTGTTTCAAGAGGTTGTGGAACATTTAGGAAGTGAATCTTTCTAGTGTAAGTGAATTTCTGGGGAGCAGGGCCTTGGCTTAGGGGCCCCTGTTTTCTAAGCCATCTCTGATTCCTGTTATGCCCAGATATGAATAAGCAGCCCCTGCTCTTCCTGCCATAACAAGAGCCACTCTCATCACCATGCCTGTCTGTGTTCCAAGTTAGCACCACCTTAATTCACTTTGTTTTAGATATTGTTTCTCAACGAAGAAAATGTCTGGCAGACCCTGACTTCTGCCATCTACTCCATCTTCTTGTCTTGGTGAGTGAGTGTGGAGGCTTTACTATTAAAAACAAGCCTGCAGCAGCATCGCTATCTTGATTAATTCTTTCACACTTCTGAACTTTCTCCTACATTGAGGATGGTACTTTAAAAGTCAAACTTTGGTGGAATTTGATACTTTATAATACCGACTGATATTTCCCTCTGAAACCTTAGTTGCTCACCAATGTGGCACTGTACTGTTCATATAAGAACCCATTTAGGGTTCAGCAAATTAAGTGAAGTCAAAATATCACCCCATGGAATTCCTGATCCTGGGGTCAGAGCTCTGACCTTGACACGAGCACACTGTGGCACTAACCAGTTAGTTCCCGTCTATTCTGCTGCTTTTTGAAGTTTTCATCTCCAGGCTCCTGTTCTTTAAAAGCCTTTGCTGCTGCCTAGGCCTCCTAAAGGTGAATTAGCTAATCGACTTCAATATCCCTAAAGCCCCTTGTATTCTCCTGCATTACTGCTCTCATCTGGCTGGATGTTTAAGGCTCTTTTAAAAACCTCCTCAGCTCTCTAGTGAGTACTTTGTAGGAATGAACTGTCTCTTTTTTATCTCAGTTTCCCTGAATTCAGTACAGCCTACTCACTTGATAAATGCTTTCCAAAGGAATGAATAACTAGCTTTCATTACTCCATCTACATCATAAGGCTGTTGGCCAAGCCAGAGACTCCTTTTATCTGTAAAATGAAATTCTTGCTAAGTGTTCTTCAATAGAAATGCTTGTAAAAACAGACACCTACAACTTATGAGTCTTTGTGTGTTGGAGGGAGAGTGTATGTATGTATGTGTGGCATGTGTATATGCACAGTGTGTGTATATGTGTGATGCGTGTGTGTGTGTGTGTGTGTTGTGGGGGGCATGCATGTGAGGAGGATAGAGGTTGACATCTGGTGCCCCTTTTAAGACTTATTTTATTTTTTGTTTGTTTTTTTTCTTTCAGATTTTTTATTTGAATTAGAAACAAGATTGTTTTACATGACAATCCCAGTTCCCTTCTTCCTCCCATCCTCCCCTACCACCCCCCCCAACTAAAACCCTACCTATCACATATCCTTTCTGCTCCCCCTGGGTGGTGAGGCCTTCCATAGGGTGTCATCAGAGTCTATTGTATCCTTTGGGATAGGGCCTAGGCTCAGGGAGTATTCCTCTATGTGGAATGGGATCCCAAGGTCCACGCCTATGCTAGTGATAAGTACTGAACTACTACAGGAGGTCCTGTAGATTTCCGAGGTTTCCTCAATGAAATCCATGTTCCTGGGGTCTGGATCAGTCCCATACTGGTATCCCAGCTATCAGTCTGGGGAGCAAGAGTTCCCTGATGTTCAGGTCAGCTGTTTTTGTGGGTTTCACCAGCCTGGTCTGGACCCCTTGCTCTTCACTCATCCTTCTCTGAATCTGGATTCCAGTTCAGTTCAGTGATTAGTTGTGGGTGTCTGCTTTAACTTCCACCAACTGCTGGATAAGGGCTATCAGGTGGCATATAAGTTAGTCATCTCATTATCAGGGGAGGGCATTTAAGGTAGCCTCTCCTCTGTTGCTGAGATTGTTAGCTGGTGTCATCTTGGTAGATCTCCAGACATTTCCCTAGTGCCTGATTTCTCTGTAAACCTAAAATGTCTCCCTTTATTATGGTATCTCCATTCTTGTTATCTTGTGTTCTTCCCCTGACTCAATCTTTCCCTCATGTCCTCTGCATCCCTCCTCTTCTCCCCTTCTTATTCTCCTAGCTCCCTCCCCCCTCTTCCCATGCTCCAAATTTTCTCAGGGTTTCTTGACCCTTTCCCCTTCTCCAGAGGACCATGTATGTCTCTCTTAGGGTCCTCCTTGTTTCCTAGCTTCTCTGGGAGTGTGGATTGTAGGCTGGTAATCCTTTACTCTATGTCCAACATCCGTATATGAGTGAGTACATATCATGTTTGTCTTTTTGTGATTGGGTTACCTCACTCAGAATTGGTTACCTCGCTCATGGTTTCTTCTAGTTCCATCCATTTTCCTGAAAATTTCAAGATTCCATTGTTTTTTTCCACTGAGTAGTACTCCATTGTGTAAATGTACCACATTTTTCTATCCATCTGAACTCAGGTCCTGATGCTTTCAGGGTAGGTAATTTACAGGATGAGCCACCTCTCTAGTCCCCTGGAATTATTTTTGCTGGATAGTGATAACCTCCATAATAATAGTGTCTTAAGTGGGATACACTTATTAAAATGACATGGGGTAATAGACATCTATGCATCAGGGACTGAAGACCTATCTCCATGCTCTAATATTCTTGCTGATTGACTGTTGTCCTCTAGGCTGTCTTCATGGTCATTAGTGCCTGCTGAAGCTTCAGTCATTAAGATTATGCCCCAGGCAAATGGAAAGAGGCACCATAAAGGGGAAAAGAGCTTCTTTGTGAATCTGCTTCTCAGCTCTAAGCAGTGACTTCCACAAGTCTCTTCATTTGTGAGGGATGCTGATAAATACAGACCTATGCAGGCAAATTGCCACAGTCCACAGTCTCTAGAATTTCTAAGAAAGAAGAAGAAGCAGCTATGATGTGGGATAATGTTCTTGTTCACTGTAAAGATTTGTCACTCATATTGGTTTAATAAAACACTGATTGGCAAGTAGCGAGGCAGGAAGGATAGACGGGGCTACCAGACTAGGAGAATTCTGGGAAGATGGAAGGCAGAGACCCAGTTGCCAACCAGATGCAAAGGAAGCAAGATGAGAATGTCTTACTGAAAAAAGGTACCAAGCCACATGGCAAAACATAGGTAAGTATTGTGGGTTAATTTAAGTTGTAAGAGTTTGTTAGTAATAAGCCTGAGCAAAAGGCCAAACAGTTGATAAAAATGTAAGCTTCTGTGTGGTTATTTGGGACTGAACAACTGCAGGTCTGGGAAGGACAGAAACTTTTATCAACACAGCTATTGGATGTATTAAATTTATTAAATGAAATTTATTTATTAATTTATTAAATGAAATTTCCATTGCCCTTGATGAATGCCCAACTGGTTTCTGTCACAGAACAGGACTAGGACTGGAGAGATGACTCAGCTGTTAAGAGTATATGCTGCTCTTCAGTTCCCAGCATCCATGTTGGGCAACCCACAACCACATGTTACTCCAGCTCTAGTTCATTTGGTACCCTGCTTTGGCCTTCTCACGCATGCACGCCTGATCTCTCTCTCTCTTTCTCTCTCTCTCTCTCTCTCTCTCTCTCTCTCTCTCTCTCTCTCTCTCTCTCATGCGCATGCAGCACAGCATCCAACCAGTGTTTGAACATAGACCTTAAACTATAAAACTACCCTAACTTAGTCATTGAGAATGGGTATTTTCTCCTCTGTTTTTCTGCATGCTGAACAAAAATCTGTCTGTCACTCACAAGAATCCATGTCATGGGAACATTCCAGACAAGAAACAGGGGGCACTGGAAGTATCTTGTAAACTCATCTGATTCTCACTCTAGGACAGAATACACAGATGATGAGTCAAGAGTCCCATTTTTAAAAAGGCAACCCTGTACAATTTTATTTTATATATTGTCATATGCATGTGTGTGCATAGTGTGGTGTGTGTGTGTGTGTGTAATGCTTGCGTGTGTGGGAGAGGGGGGTATTACATAGTTTAGTGTGCATGTGCTACATGTAGAGATCAGAGAACACCTTGCAAGAGTCCATTCTCTCATTCCACTGTCAGTACTAGGGGCTGAACTTAGGTAATTAGGCTTGTACAGCAAGCACCTTTACCCACTGAACCATCTTGCTAGCACCAAAGACAATTATTTAGATGTCCCAATTGCTTTTGGCATCTCAGTTCTCTAATGAAAATGTAAGTTTCATCTGAGTCCATCACTTGACCAAGCTCATCATTCTAGATGTCTAGTGTTCGGTCTGATGAGATGCTCAGAAGTGTAGAAGGCTGACAGCCCGGGCAAGGGTGTGATTTCTGGGTGTCAGTGTGCCCATGGAGACACACACCTTGCTTTGCCCCTAGGCAACAAGATTCTCACCTGAGCTACTTTCCAGTATCTACTTTTCTACTAGGGCCCCTGTGCCTCCTCCACAGACTGCATCCCACAGCAATGAGGGTGAACTTGTTCTCAGGGGACAAGCATCCTCATGGCCCCACATAAAATCAATCTAATGGCTTCTACAAAGAGCTTGGAATTTCTGGTAGTTTTTCATTTTGCTTGCTTTTATGTTTTCAAGGGAATATTGAACTGTTTCCAGGGTGACATTTTGTAATCACAGAGAGTGGAGAGGGGAATTGCCATAGTAGCAAAGTGGGAGGAACACAGCTCTTCACAAATCACCCAAGTTTCTGAAATCCCTGTCCACCTCCCCCGGCCTCCCACCCAGAGGCTCTAGACAGAAACAGGGACCTAAAAGGCGAGGAGATGAAGGCCTGAGAACCTCTATGTCTCTGAAAAACCAGGCAGTAATAAAACATTGTTCATGTCTTTCTTTCCCCTAAACCTGGGTAAGTTCCCTATCCTCTGTGTTTTTCTACTTTAATTTCAGAGCAAAGAAAATGAAAAAAAAAAGACAAAGAAGAGAAAGAAATCCTGAATATGACATTCTTCCATACCCAAGACTTTCCAAAACTTGGCTCCTCAGATCAGGTTAGGAATGGTGAACAGGAAAGAGGGAGTGATCATCTGGGCTCATATTTTTGTCCTAGCTCTGTTAAACTCCAGAAGTGATCTTGAGACCCCCGCCCCCCAGAAAACAGTGATTTTCTGTTTCCTGTGCCTACCTGCCAAGCAACAAGTATTGGAGTAATCTGTTAGAACACCTTGCTTGGAAACACTCTGTCCCAAGCTGGGGAGATGGCTCAGTGGGTGCAACAATGCTTGCTGCACCAGCAAGAAGTCCTGAGTTCCAATCCCCCGTGTCCACATAAAATGCTAGGTGTGGCCACATACACCACTTTAACCCAAGTGTTATAGGGGACAGAGACAGGAAGATCTCTGGTGGTCACTAACTGCCATCCTAGCTCCAGGCTCAGTGAGAGACGCCGAATAATTTAGAGAGTGAGAGAGCAGGCCGCTCAACAGCCTTTTCTGGCATCAGCATGTGTGCACAATCTAAGTTATAGGATCAGGGATAGTTTAAACAAATGGAATGTCTCTTGAATCTATTGACCGTAAATATGTACATTTTTCCCTGTGTGGTTCACCTCCTCAGCTCTCACAGCACTGTATCTTGGGGAACAACATTTGACAAACTAGATCAAAATGATCATTGAAGATGGTGGTTTACAAATGATGGAATTTTAGGACTTGGTAACACCCCATTATGTCACAGGCTCACCCTGTGCCTGAGCTGTGATGTTCCCAGAAAATTTAACAAAGGTTAAATTTTCATGTATTTGTGTGCACTTGTGTGTGTGTGTGGTGTATGTGGGGGTGCATACACCCACATATGCACTGAGGCCAGAAGAGGATGTCAAGTGGCCTTCTCTGTCAATGTCTGTCTTACACAGAGTCTCTCACTGAACCTGGAACTAGGCTGGGGTGACAGCAAACCCCAGCCAGCATCCTTCTGGCTCTGCCTCTGCCCCTCAGCACTGTGGTTACAGTCTATGCTCAGCTTCTTATGGAGGTGCTAGAGCGCCGATCCTCATGTTTGAACAGGAAGCTCCTGCCAAGCCATCACCTCAGCCCTGAACGCTACTCAGGCAGGGTCTTCCATTTCTAACCTTTGATTCTCTGTGCTGAGGTGCTAACTACCCCCATGTTATCAGCAATTTAACAATAAAACTTATGGAATAAACTGAGCAGGTGACCTTGCTCTGTCACTCCTGCTGAAAAATCCACTAGTAGAACTTGAATGTCCTCTACCACCCTGTTCCAGTTTATTCTCTACAGATGTCAAATGTCACGCTGTCCTTTCCTCAAGAGCCCTCCATTTGTATTGACCTAATCAAATTGCATCAGGCAACATAGCTGATATCCTCTCCTCTCTCTCTCTCTCTCTCTCTCTCTCTCTCTCTCTCTCTCTCTCTCTGTGTGTGTGTGTGTGTGTGTGTGTGTGTGTGTGTGTGTGTGTGTGTCCATGTGTCTGTGTGTCTGTGTTTCTATCCTGCTTTCCCTTGTATCATTCCCCATTCCCTGTTTAGTAGCTCTCTCATCCACCACGCTTTAACTCTCTGAGGCAAGCACTGTAACCACTTGTTTTAGTTTGACTGTGAATGCCACTCTACCTCCAGGCTCAAATGTTCTAGTCTGTTGCTTGCTGACATAAGTACTTTTCAGTTAATTTCATCATTCCTTAAAAGCAAATATGTGTGTGTGTGTGTGTGCGTGTTCATATATGTATGTGTTTATATGTATTATATATAATCATATATGTTTATATGTGTGTCTATATATATTATATATATTCATATATCCATATATTCACTGAACGAGGTGATGGATACATAAAGGTTCTTTATACTGTGTGTTTATGCATAGGTGCTTATACATGTGTGTGCATGAGGGGACCAGGGGACAACCTTAAGTATCATCCCTCAAGTACCAGTCATCTCTTTGCTTGAGACAGGGTCTCACACTTTCCTGGAGCTATCCAAATAGGCTAAGTGAGGCTGAATGATCTAATTCGAACCCATGTGCTTGCAAGGCAAGCATTTCACTAACTAAGCCATCCTCCAGACCTTTGTCGCTGTTTTGAGACAAGATCTCCTGTATCCCAGACTAGCCTTGAACTGATGTAGTCAAGAATGGCCTTGAACTTTTGATCCTGTGTCTTCTACCTTCCTAGGATTACAAGCATGTATTACCACACCTGATAAATATGGTAGATATTTTTGCTATGATAGATAACTATGCTAGATATGCAGTCTAACAACAGATCCACATCTCCATATCCCTTAAAGACATTTTAATTCCAGCACAGCATGTGTTTGGACCATATTCACCCTGATTTGCTACCTTTCCCTTCCTTCTCTGGCACTATTGTCTCCTTGCCCAGACATCTCCCAGAGAAACTTACTGATACTCTTTACATTCTTGGTCTGTCTCTAGAGCTCCAACTCTGACAATTTTCTTTCCAGTAGGTTCATGTCTGCTCAGTTCTGATCCCTCTCCCACCTACTATGATCTACCTGGTAGTATATGTGAGCTGGTTTCTTGTCCTCCACTATTCACGTCCTGGCTCCAATCCTAGTCCCCTTAACCTGCCACTCACTAGAACAGGATAGAATGACTGGTTCAACAATATTTGCCTTTGAAAACATAACCCACAAGCAAGCCATGCTTGGATTTAAATATCCAAACTGTATTTCTCTGCTGAGGAACAGTGCTCTGCAAGGCTTTTCCAAGCCTTGTGCTGGTGTGCTTTGTAGACTCTGGTGGTATCAGAGATGTTGGTGGGTGTCTTTGGTTTTAGCTGTTCTGCAGCTGACCTTGGCAGACTTCCCTGGATCCTGGAATCCTTCTCCTCTGAAACCCAACATGGAGATTCCTGGAAGGGAGATTGCTAAATACAGGCCAGTAGTGTGGTATTTCTAAGAGCAGATGGTGACAGAATCCTAAATCTCTCTCTCTCTCTCTCTCTCTCTCTCTCTCTCTCTCTCTCTCTCTCTCTCTCTGTGTGTGTGTGTGTGTGTGTGTGTGTGTGTGTGTGTGTGTGTGTGTGTGTATTGTGTATGCATTGCTCCAGGGGAACTTTCTGGGTCTGATGCAGTTGAGAAAGGATGAATTCAAATACATTCTCTCTCTGGGCTTGTCTACAAAGAGCGTGTTAAAAACTCATTATTCATTTTTAAAAATAGAGAGTTCTGCAGTGAGCCACACTGCTGGTTTGTAGTACATGTGATGGCATCATATGGGAGAGGAACCAGACTCCCAGTCTACTTCAGCTTGGAGAACTTACTTGACTCTTCTGGCTGTGCGTTTCTCTGAGCTCCAGCTACTCTGGGCTCCTTGTATTACTATAAGTTCTAATGTTATGCAAGGCAGAAGGTAATATAGCAAGAAATAAGGGCTAACATTCACCTAGTGCTTGCATGTACCAAAACTCCTTAAAGCATTCCCAAGTACTCTGTTATTTATTGCATAAATTAATAACTGCAACACAGAAGGCAAATCCAAGTATATTTGAGGACGGATTTTACATTCTCCCTACGTGGTCTCAGTTGGTTACCTTCTCTCTAGCCTGTCTCCAATATTACTAGTATGCCTTACTAACTAACACAACCATCTTCTTTGGTTTTTGGTACCAGCCACAGTCGAATCAGTCTTTGTTTTCTCAGTACTTAGCATAAATCCTAGCAGATAAAAGATGGTCAATAAGTGTAGAAATGGCAAATGATCCAAAGCTACTTTAAGGTAACCTCCAGCTAGAACAGTAGAGCAGTGCCTGTTGCTATGGTTTGAGTGTGAAGCATCCCCCACAGGTGCACAAACACTGAACCCCAGCAGATGGCTCTGCTTGGAAGGCTGTGAAGCCCATAGGAGGTGAGACCTTGCTAGAGGAAGTAGGCCCCTGGAGGTGGGCCTTGAAATTTTATAGCCAAGCTCCACTTCCTGTTCTCTTTTTACTTCATAGCTGTGGATGTAGTAGGATCCAACCACCTTCTACTACTGCTGCTATGCCTTCCAGACAAAATGAAATGATCCTCTTGAACTGTGAGCCAATTAACCCATTTTTTTTCATATGTTACCCCTTTCCACCTATTTGGTCAGGACAATGAGAAACACAACTAAGAACAGCTTATTCTCTTCAAGTTTCCTATTCTCTGCACTAACATGCTTGGCAAAGGTAGATGATTAAGACCTATTAATAAAAGGATGAATGGATGGATGGATAGATGGATAGAGCCAACAAATAAATGTGAGTCTACTGAAAAAACAGGAAGCTGGCGGGTATGTAAATTTACTGGAGGGCCTGTGGAGTAATGGTGAGAGTTGAGGCAAAGTAGACAGTGGGTTATCACAGCACAGAGCTGAGAGAACTGACCCATTGTCCAGGGCGGCAACTTGCGTTTAGCCCGTGGTTCATTCATCCTAAAATTAAGACATTAATTTTAGGCCTAAAGTTTCTATGGGGAATTAAAATGGATATTTTTTCTCCTTGGATAGGTGAGTCTCATGCAAAGTTTCAATTCCCTTGACTACAGTCTGTTCTCAGTCACTCCAGGAAAGGTCCACATGTATTTCTGTTCCACAGACCTACAAGGGGATTGGCAAAAGATGCTATCCCCTCACAGGTGTTATCTTGTCGACCATTTTTGAATTGTGGTGATTGCTTCAGCTCTAAGCTCCCCTGTTCCCACCCTTTTTAAATCTTCAACATCTTTTCTCTTTCTCATTTCACCTGTCTTTTCTTTTCTGTTTAGTTCTGATGCTGGGAATTAAAAACAGCCCAGACGGCTCCACCTGAAATGGACTCTCCCAGTAAGGAGCCTCCATAAAAAAATACAGGCGAAGGATCTGCATGCTGGAACAACAGACAGAACCAAAGATATCTATGGAGGTGTTGCCAGTTACAGCCCTCAATTATATAGAATGAGAGAGAAAGAGCAAAACAGACAGACAGAGACAGACGCACAGAGAGAGGAAGGGAATGAGGGAGAGAAAGAAAAAAAAAGCTAACCAACAGAAATGTAGGTTTCTGAAGTTTTGACACACACCTGGAATCCAGGTTATAGTATATTTCAGGTTTCTTTGACAACTTTGGAAATTCAATCTTTATTGATATGTCACTTTGAAATGCAAACTGTTAGGGTACAGGATGCTGAATGCAGGCAATAGATAAGGAGTCAGTAGGCCAGTTGGGGCTTTTAAAAATGCTGGTTTGGTATCTTCATCTTACACATGGACACTTAACTCTGTATGGCCTTTTAACTATTGTAGGGGAAGAAATGGGACATGGGTTAGAAATGAGAAATCCCATGCCCTAGTGAGCTTTAGTTGCCAACTTGACACAGCCTAGAGTCATCTGCCAGGGAAGCCTCAACTGAGGGATCATCTAGGACAGACTGGCCTCTGAGCATGTCTGTGGGCCATTGCCTTGGTTGTTAATCGATGGAGGAGGGCTCAGACCACTGTGGGCAGCACCATCCCTGTAGCAGTTGTCCTGGGTTGCATTAGAAAGCTAGCTGAGCATGAGTTTCTGAATGAGCCAGCAAGCAGTGAGTGTTCTTTCATGGTTTCTGCAGTAGGGTTCCTGCATTGAGTCCCTCCCCTCCACTCCTTCCAATGAAAGATTGTGGCCTAGAAGTATAAGCTGAATAAACCCTTAAAATTCCTCCCTTAAAATCTTATCACAGCAGCAGAAAAGAAAGTAGAACATCCCTAGCTCAGGTTCCTACCCTGTGTGAGTTATGCTTCTTGTTGCTACAGTCAAATACTTCACCAAAGCAAATTAGAGAAAGAAGGATTTACTTTGGAGAGCATAGAGTAGTCCATCATTGTAGGGAGGACAAGGTGTTAGGAGCATGAGATGGTGGCTCGGTGGCATCCACAGTCAGGAAGCAGAGATAAATGCTGGTACTCAAATCACTACCTTCTTTTTTATTCAGTCTAGTACCCCAAGCCATGTGATGGTGCCTCTGGTATACAAAGGGTGTTTCTTCTTACCTCCTCAGTTAATCGTCTCTGAAAACACCCTCACACATACACCCAATGGTGTGTCTCCTAGGGAATTCCAAATCCAGTCACATTAGCAGTTAGCCATCACACACCCCTTTTAAGTCTCAAAACAAATGACCATTCTGTTGGAAATAAGGATTATAAACATGATGATGGTGTCTTCCATCACTAAGATTTGAGAACATTCTCTGTGTGCCAGACAGTGTGCACAGTGCTGTGTAACCACCATAACAATTCTTACAATACCAGCATGAGGCAGCAACTTTTCTTTTCCCCAAAATATCAATAAAGAGATGTGATCTAAAACAGTTCAAAACCTACTTCCCAAACTGGGTCACATTCCCTCATTACACTCTGTCCCTTTCTTTCATATCACTTATCAAAGCCCATTCTTAGCACTCTGTGCCTCATCTGGTACCTGCCTTCCCTCTGGACTGTCAACACTATCAGGGCCTGGAAAGAACTGGTGGCTTATGTAAGCTAGATTGTGTGAATTGTCTTTGGAAGAGTAAACACTGGTGGCTGGAAGAACAGGTCACTTCCCAAGGTACCCAAGGGGGATATAAAGGTACTAGATCCCAGACAAGCCAAAATAAATCCTAGGATATTATTTGTGGCTTCAGGGGTGTTTATGGTAAAGATGGTATATGACATTCAGGAGCTGACATGTAGGTGACAGAATATCATGCCCAAGACATTAAACTGAATAGGAAGTTTCCAGTCCTGTAAGAGAAAATGATGTAAATGGCTCCCCAGACCTTCCAGGGATTGCTTTTTGAGATTTCAGTTACATGTGGTGGATTATGTCTGGAAATATTAACTAATGAATACTAGAAACAAGTTCCTAAGTTTTAAATTATACTTGGGATCTCACACTGTCTTGATCCATCTTTCCAGGGGTGAAAAGAATCCTTTTGCCCAGTGTATCCATGTTGTATACACCACTCTCCTTTTAGTCACTGTCATTGTACTTTTGTTATTTTCCTTAGTAGTGGCTGCAAATGAAAAAGGCATGATGAGGGCAATTCAGTTCCAGCTGGAGAGGAGGCACCGAGTGCCTTGTGTTGCGAGGTGAAAGTTTATTGAAACTATTTGAAGAAAGTATACATAGTGTGAGTGCTGCCCAGGGTTTCAGTCCACTGTCAACTGAACATCTTGGGGTGGATTCCCCAGAGTAAAAGGGTAGGGGCTGTTATAGTAGAAAAAAAAAAAAATATATATATATATATATATATATATATATATATATATATATTGTGGGTCACAATATATATATATTGTGACCCACCCAGGGTGTGCAAATTACAGAAAAACCTCAAAGTCTGAAACCAAAGGAAAAACTATAAACTTCAAAGGTAATATAAAATTTCATACCATGAAAGGTATAGTGGCGTCTGCCTGTAATGCCAGCACAAGGACGATCATGAGTCGAGACCACATTGGACTATAGAGAAAGAGAGACTTTTACTCAAAAATACAGCTAAAGAAGAATATCTGTTTTGGAAAATGGTAGGGATGTGGGGAAAAATCTTTCCATCTCTCTAAAATTTTTGGTTTGGTTTGGTTTGGTTTGGTTTGGTTTGGTTTGGTTTGGTTTGGTTTGGTCTGCTTAGTGACCTGTCTGACTTGTACACAAGGCTGTCCCTATCTTGGAAGAGCTCATGGCACAATAGTGCTGAGCCCTAGACATCTTGACCACGGCCACTCCTGTGTTTTATAAATTCTTGCTCAGATTGCAATGACAACAAAAATACAAAATAACTTTCTCCAGTCATTTGCACAAAAGAAGAGTGGCTTTTATGATGTGTGGCTTAGTATCTGGTAAAAGATGAAGCCGAGTTGGAGAGGTGCCACCAAACCTGTGTCATTCTGTGTCATTCTGCCCCATTTTAACAGGGCTATTAGGTCCTCACTGCCTGGGTAGCCCATGAAGGATCTGGAGCTGTATGGGAGCAGAGATTTCTAGTGCAAAAGTATATTTCTCTCCTGCCCAGTTTGTAATCTCTGTAGGTTGAGAGCTACATGGCATGGGGGCTCTTTTTACCACCTTGCTCTAATCAAGTTTCTGATATCTTTGAGACTGTGATTGTGTGAAGGAGGGAAAATAAAACAGCTGGTTTGATTGACACTGCCTTATGTTGACAATTGCCTTCCCTCAACTTGAGAGCCATATACTCATGACAGTATTCCATTTGAGTTTCCAGAAAGCTCTTATTAATGGGTTCCTGACATCTCCAGTTCCCTTGAGAAGTATCAATGCATTGCTGTTTAGCCTCATTGTTTGCAAAACCTTGGAACAGGCAATAGATATACTACGCGTCTCTCCATGGATGAAAACCTTCCATTTCTTTAGGGAGGGATCTGGTCTTTGAAATGCTTAAGGTGACACAGCCCAGTGTTGAACATGCATGGCCCACATTTGGTCCCCAGGAAATTCTCAGGGAATATTTGGAGGATTGTGTGTGGGGTTGTGTGTGTGTGTGTGGTATATTTACATGTATGTGATGTGTGTATGTGTGTGGTTTGTTGTCTGTGTGTATGTGTGTGATGTGTGGTGTGTGTAAAGTTTTGTGAGTGTGCCTGTATGTGTATGTGTGTTGTCTGTTTTTCATATTCTTGAGCATCATCGGCCAAAGAGATGGGTGAGAGGCTTGGGGTGGTGAACTGTGTGTCTGCCATTACTTCTCTGCAAGCCCTTAGATTGAAACACAGCTCCAATGTTCTTTTTGCTTCAGTTAACACTGAGATAAGAAGTCAAGCTGTCCCAATTAAACCTCCTATAAACCTGAAATCATTTCTCAACCATCCTTTTAAGTTAGACTTGTCTTTGGAATACATAGCTGCACTCATCTTTGCAGAGATGTGTTAATTTCCCAAAGCATTTTAACACCAATGTGTCATTAAATGTTTTCTCTGGGGTGACCTGCAGAATTCTTTGCATTCTTGTCATTGGTGTTTTCAGTTAGGAATCATTAGGTTCCAGGTTAGAATATAGATCACATCTACCCATAGCCAGCTGTCTTCTACTGGTGTTTATTATAATAAAAAATGGCAACAAAGCCAGATATGGTGGTATACACCTATATCCTAGCTACTCAAGAGACTGAGGGAGGAGGATCAGAATTTCAAGCATGCCCCAGTACAACTCAGTGAGATAATGTCTCTAAATAAAACCTTAATGGAGAAGGTAACTCAGTTGCAGTGTTTGTCTATCATTTGGGAGACCTTGGGCTCAGCACTCAGTGCCACAAACCAACAGCAAGATTATTAGGGAGTTAACATGCTTGTTGCATATGAATGTTGTTTTTTAGTGTGATAGCTTTATGGACCTTACAGTTTTTGCATGGATAACATCATGATACTGGCCATCTCACCGACAGAAAACCACCACACAGTGAGGTTAAATGATTAACACAAGATTGTGTAGTTGGTAAGAGTCCGCCTTCTCAGCCTTGGGAGACAGAGTGTCTATCTCCACCATACACTTCCCCTGCAGAGCACTTGGCTAGCTGTTACCTAGTTTGTCATATTGGTTGGGTAAGAAGAGACAAGGATTGCTTTCTCTTCTGATGGGGACAGGATAAAACAGGCAAGCAGAGTAGGAGATGGTGTGAGGTCACACTGTGCATGGGCACCACCCAATAAATGCAAACTCAGGTCTTCTGAATTCCCAGACTGGATCCCTCAACTCTCTTTAGATAGAACTCCTGAAAGAATGGGAAGGCACTTAGGTGGCCTAATGCTCTAGTCCACTACCATACTTCCTGAGGTTGAGGGAGCCAGGGAAGTGCAGATATAGAAACAAGGTACTAGAAGGAAAGCCTTCCTCCTAACTTAACTACAGTTTCTACCTTTAAACACATTTCTCTGTGTGTTTGTGTGCACACAAAGGTGTGGACGTGTGTTCAAGGGTGTGCAAATGCATCAGCGTGTATGCAGGTGTAAGCACATGCCTGTGGAGGGCAGAGGACAGCTTCATTGTGCTTACATCTTCAAGAGTTGTCTGTTTTGCCTTTTGAGTAATAGAGCCATCTTTTTGGAACGGGGTGACTCTCACTGCAACATGAGGTTACCAGGCTTGTCTAGGCTGATTGGCCTGCACATCCTCCTTTCCCTGTCTCCCCAGTGCTGGGATTTTAAGTGTGTGCCAACAGGCCAGAATCTGGACTGAGGATCGAACACTTGGCTTCCTGCTTACCAAACAAGCACTTCATGCCCCTGAACCATCTTTCCAAATGGATTTCCTACTTTATCTGTCTGTTTTATGGATCCATTTTTATTTGAGATTTTTGTTTGAATAAATAGATGTGCTACCCCGTCAGAATGTCTAAAATCAAAAACAGCAATGAGAGTTTATGCTGGAGAGGATGTGGAGCAAGGAGAACACTCCTCCACTGCTGGTGGGAGTGCAAACTTGTACAACAACTTTGGAAATCAGTATGGCAGTTCCTCAGGAAAATGAGAATCAGTTTACTTCAAGATCTAGCAATTCCACTCTTAGGCATATACCTAAGGGATGCCCATTCATACAACAAGGACATCTGTTCATCCATGTTCATAGAAGCATTATTTGTAATAATGCTAGAACCCTAGATGCCCCTCAACTGAAGAGTGGATAAAGAAAATGTGGTACCTTTACACAATGGATTACTACTCAGAGGTGGGGGGGGTGGACAATGGAATCTTGAAATTCTCAGACAAATGGATGGAACTAGAAGAAACTATCCTGAGTGAGGCAACCCAGTCAAAAAAGACAAACATGGTATGTACTCACTCATATATGGATATTAGACATAGAGCAAATGATTACCAGCCTACAATGCACACCTCCAGAGAAGCTGGGAAACAAGGAGGACCCTAAGAGAGAGATACATGGTCCCCCAGAGAAGGGGAAAGGGACAAGATCTCCTGAGCAAATTGGGAGCATGGGTGGAGGGGAAAGGGAGTTAGGAGAAAGAGAAGGGGAGAAGAGCGGGGTAGAGGAGGACTTGAAGGAGTAGGAAGATTGAGTTGGTAAAAATAGAGGAGAGCAAGAAAAGAGATACCTTAATAAAGGGAGCTATTATAGATTTAAAGAGAAATCTGGCACTAGAGAAATGTCCAGAGATCTACAGAGATGACCCCAACTAAGAATCCAAGCAATTGTGAAAAGGCTGTCTTAAATGTCCTTCCCCTATAATGAGATTGATGACTGCCTTATATGCCATCCTAGAGCCTTCATCCAGCAGCTGATGAAAGCAGAAGCAGACACACATAACTAAGGTACAGAGCCAAAATCCTGGAATCCAGTTGTAGAGAGGGAGAAGTGATGAGAAAAGGGGTCAAGACCAGGCTGAGGAAACCCACAGAAACAGCTGATCTGAACAAGAATGGAGCCCAGACTGACACCTGGGAGACCAGCATAGGACTGAACCAGGCCCCCTGAATGTGGGTGTCAGTTAGGAGGCCTGGGCAGTCCACGGGGCCTCTGATTGTGGAACAGTATTTATCTCTAGTGTACGAATGGACTTTGGGAGCCCATTCCCCATAGAGAGATATTCTCTCAGCCTAGACACACGGGGGAGGGCCTAGGCTCTGCCCCAAATGATGTGGCATATTTTTAATGATCCCCCATGCAAGGCCTCACCCTCCCTGGTGAGCAGAAGGGGAATAAGATGGGGGGGTCAGTGGAGGGCGTGGGAGGATGGGAGGAAAAGGGAACTGGGATTGGTATGTAAAATAAATTGTTTCTAATTTAAATAAAAAATGAAAAAAAGATATGTGCTACCATTTTTATGAGTGACAACAATGCTGCCCACCCCTCAGTTTTATAAGTAGGGAAACAGGCCCATAGAAAGCAAAGTCACATACATAGCAAATTAGCACAGAGCTGCAGGTAATACTGCAGTTCTCCAGCCGAGTACTTTTTCCTGGGCCCTGATGGTCCTCCCTTGTGATCACATACCCTGGGGTCAGGCTGGCAGCTGACATCCAAGCAGCATGACTTAGACCCATCACTTGGCAGTGAAACAAAGTGATTATGTTTCAATTAATGACATCTGCATATGTATGCCAGAAAGAAATACCCTGCCATGCATATGCATACATTGTTAATTATGCAACATGCTTTCTTACATTTATATTTTCACTGCTTTTTATAGCATTAATTACTTCATTAAATTGAAGAAAAATGTAAGGGATGGCATCAACAGGCTTTCGTGACAGAAGGTAATCAAGTGCTAAGTGGCCTGGGCTGTCTATGTGTCAGTGAACTCTTCTCTTAAGCCCAAGTCTTTGACAGTTGAGGCATGTGCTCGTCTTGAGTTCTGTGCTGATGGTCGCCGCATTGGCAGCATGTTGGGTTCTTAGGAGCCGAGGGAAGCTCTTTTCTGGCACACCATCTGGCAGTATTAAGCAGTGGACTTCGAGTTTGGCAAGATGGGCTTTGTATATTCAGGTGCCCCATTGTTTCTCCAGTGTTAAGTTGACTTTGTCATAAAAGGTAACGCTGGGGGAATGTCTTGGCTGGGAATGAAGGAACCACTGGGAAGGGTGGATGAGGCTCAAGGGAGAACACTCACCCAGAGGAAAAGAGTCAAGCCAACGACACAAGCCACAAACACAACAAGCTCTCACTTTTCTTAATCTGATGATCTCCAGCCACAATGCCTTCTTCCTCTTCCCCATGAAGCCATGATTTCTTTTCTTTGGGACCTTCCTATGTGTTATTCCCACACCCTGGCTCCTACCTTTGCAGGCTTTATTGCCCATTCTCCCATTAGATCTTCAGGTGTTGCCTAAGCTCTCCATTAGATGCCCCTGATATGCACATCGTGTGTGTTTTTCCTCTCATTAAGACCTTACTGAAATTATTTATTCAGCAGCTACCTCTCTTGGTCGACTAATCCTCCCTAATGGCAGAAACTGTGTCTGTCCATTTCTTGGCTCTGTCCCCAGAGCCAAAGTACTCAAATATTTATTGGATGACTGGTTTCTTAAAAGAACACCTTCTATATAATTCTGTTTATATAAAACCCTTAAAATATTCTATTTCTAATGACAGGGCTGGTCAGTAATTACCTGGAGACACCAAAGGGTGGGGATAGGAGAAAGGCAGATTACAAGGAGCAGGATTTTAGAAATCTCTACGACTCTGAGCAGTGGAGCAGAGGAAATGAGAAGGAATGGCATTGTCAACCCAGCACAGAGACGGCCTGAGATGCACAGGCCCACTGGAACATCTCAGGTTGTTCATGGTTCAGAATTCACTCTCTCTCCTACAACCATCTAGAAGGAGTTTTTATCAGCCCTGGGACTGCCATCAATTTAGCTGTTTGAATAACTAGAATTACCTTTGAATCTTCCCTTGTCATTGCCCTCCACATCAACTGTAATCACGAATTAAATTGAATTTTGCTTTAAAAATAACTTCTGAAGCTTTCCACGTCTTACAAGCCGTCATTGCCAGCCACCCTCCCCCTCTTATCTGCTGGTGACAGGACCTCCTACCACCCGCTTTGGATCCCTGCAAAACTCTACTGCTAGAGCAATGTTGAAAAGGAAGACTTGTAAATTTTACCTTCAACAAACATGCCCATGCAGATGTGTCTGTCCCTTTGCCATTGGGGTTTTTATCCAGCTCCTGAGCCTGGCTTATAGGGCCATCAGTGACTAGTCTTTCCCTTCTTGACCTCCTGCCCCTCAGTGCATTCTCATCCCTCTGGTTCTGTGGATGGACTCAGAGACTCAGGGAGACCACACTCTGTATGTATAAGGCTGTCTGTCTGGACACACAGGATCCCTAGATGGAAAATTCCTGTCTCTCTTGCTGCCAGTTTCCTGGATGAATCCAGGTTTAGTTTCCTGTTGTCTATTGTCTGTTCATAACACTCAGTCACACAATGAATTAAATATTTAACACCCACTCCAATAAACCGTCTGTCCTGCGAGGGCAAAGGTCCTCTGCTTCATCGACTGTGTGTTTACCTTTTGGCCCAAAACCTGTCACTCAACACACATTTATTGATGAACCAAGGAGCTAGAATGAAGAGTCAGAGAAGAGAGAGACTAAGACCTAATTTCGAAAGTCTTCAAGTGTCAAACTGAACTGAGGAGACTAAAGAGCCATGGTGGCCTAGACTCCCTAGGTTCTTGCAGCTGCCCTCTTTGCTATTGCTCCCAAACTTGAACCTCATTCTCTGATATCACAACTTTATCCATCTCTGTATCATCAACTGATGTCACAGCACCAGCCATAAAAAAGTGCAGAAAACACACTGAGGAGGCCACATTCTGATACACTGGGGAAAAAATAAAACCACACACAAACACACACACACACACACACACACACACACACACACACACACACACACACACAGTATCCACTCTGAGTTATTTCTTACACAATATCCAACACAAGAGTGGCTGAGTCTCTGGGACAGAAGTCTCCAAGTCATGATCAGGCACATGTGACAACCATTTCTATATCAATTTATGCTTCCTCCATCATAGGGACAGGATAAATGTCAGCATGCAGAATGAAAGGTCCCTATAGTGACCCTTGTCAGTTGCACTCATGAAATTTGTCAAAACAATTCACATGGCCACGCTTAACTTTAAAGGTACACATATATGTCTAACATATGTGTATTATATATGACTAGCATATATGCATGCATATGTTTATAACATTCCATGGTGGCTTAAATAACAATTGTCCCTCACCAGCACATGTTTTGGAACACTTGGTCCCCAGCTGGAGGCACTGTTTGGGGGAAGAGTACATCACGGAGGGTGGGCCTTAAGATTTATAGTCAAGCTTCACTTCCTGTTCATTCTCTGCTTCCTGTGTATGAATGAAAATGTATCCTCTTCAGAACTGTAAGCCAAAATACTTTCTGCCCTAAATCATTTTATTTATTGGGGTATTCTGCCACAGCAACAGAAGAACAAATGACATATGTATAATATGTCCAGCAGTATACTATGTGTCTCTTTGGGGAGGACAAATGTGTATCCACATGTATCTCTTCATTTTTATAAAAATAGGAAATTTTTATAAAATTTATCAGTAAACAGAGCTGACATCAGCCCCATATTACATAATGATAATAATAAAGGACACTGATAAAGGCTAAGGTAAGAAGACATCCTGCCTCTGAGAAGAACTTGAGTGAGTGTGAGGTGTCCCAGGTCCCTGTTCTGAGTCACACTGGGCTCTGTAGGAAGCCACCACTGCAGCTTGCTGGCCCTTCTGTCCTTGTGCTTCTTTCTTGTCATCAACCCTGACCTTTCCCATCAATTTACTCATGTTGTCACAAGCTAGACTTCAGTAGATCCCATCACTCTATATTTCCCCAGCATCCATTTCAAGCCTAGCTCCCACCCCCTGTGTTCCCAGCTCATTCCCTGCACTCCCTTTGACCTTACCGTCTCTCTCAATCCACTGATCTTAAAACTTTTATACTGTTGCTCATGGTCCCTCGCTGTGACCTCACTCCCCTCTTTACTCAGCTGGACTGGTGCTCAGCCTACACAGTCATTCTCTTTGATACCTTTTAGTTCGTTCCCCAGGCCCTAGCCTCCTAAATGAATCATATCTGCTTACCTAAACTACAGCATCCCAGATAAATTTAACATCTCATCCTGTCAGGAGCAGAACCTGAGCAAGAAAACCCAGAAAATCCACCTCCACCAAGTTCTTGATTTCTCTGTCAGCCTGTGATTTGTAGGTTCCTAGGGGGTCTGGTCACAGAAGGCAGCTCCCTGGTCCAGTCCCCTCCCCACTGCCATATCATCATTTAAGGCCTTCTCATTTCTTCTCAAATCCTGAGCACTTTCACCTTCATCTGGCTTCTAACCTTGCTCCCCACCTGACAAAAAGGAAGACTTTGGAAAAGAACATCTCGACCCTTGCACCTACACAGGCCGTTGTACCGGAATCCCTTTCCATCCGTCCTTTCTGTTGGAACATTTGCCTCAGTATACACACAGCTGTTCTACGCCTCTTCCTCTTCGTTAATGGCTTCTTTTCTCTACTTCTCTTCCGGGAACAGTGTCTAAATTTGTTGCCTTATTCCGCACTCATTTCCTATATCAGTCAGCGCATTTTTCTTCTCAACTTCTTTGCAAAAGTTGATATTGTGTGGCAGTGAACCAGGATGCACCAAGCCAAGGGGATAATTCTCAGTGCTAGTGTCACACTCTTCCTTCAGGCCTCACTGGACAGGGCCCTCCTGCTCTGGGAGCATCTGTTTCTCCTGATTCCAGAAGGTTTACACCTCCACCTTTCTCCTACTCTTCCAGGTACTTCCTGGACTTCTGGCTTGACCTGTCATCTGCATATCCTGAAGCTTCCAAGTTGAGATGCCCAATGGTTCAGCTCTGAACTGTTTCCCTTCCCATCTATGCTCACTCCCTGGCAGGTCTTTGTAGTCTCCTTGCTTTAAAGGCCAACCATATGCAAACAAAGGCACAGCCCCAACCTGGATTTCCTCCCTCTACTCCACACTCCCCCAAGTTAACTTCCTACTTGACATTTCCACCTGAATATTTAATAGGCATTTTAAATTAAGCATATGTCTAAAAATGAGCTCATGAAAGTCTCCCCCCAACAAATATGCTTTATTAATGGCAACCCCATCCCCCTAGTTGCCTGGGTATAATCTGGGACTCTTTTCTCACTTCCTACCTCAAGCTATTTTGCAAATCCTATTTTTTCTACCTTCAAAATAAATTAATTACTTTTAAATAAAGATTTATTTGGTTACTTAAAGGATTTTTGTTTATATTTATTTATTTTATTTTGATGTGCATGAGTGTTTTGCCTGCCTGTATGTATGTGTTTCATATGCATGCCAAATTTCTGTTATTTTTATTTATGTTTATGTGAGTCTGTGTGAGTACAGTTCTCACAAAGAAGAGAGTGTCAGATTCCTGGAGTCAGAGACACGGGAGGTTGTGAGCCATTTGCCTTGGGTGCTGGGAACCAAACTCACGTCCTCTGGGAAAGGCAGTAGGCACTCCTAACCACCGAACCATTCTCTCCTTCACTTTCACTAAGCCATCAATTTTGGCTCTGATCCAAGTAACCACCAGTTTTTGCTTTAGTGGAACTCTTGGTCTGTGAGTTTCTGCTCTTGGCCCCTTTGGCCTAGTTCTCCAGTATATCACCTAAGCTATGCCATCCAGCCTGTCCTACTGAGTGCAGCCTCTCTCACAATGTCCCCCGTTAGTCAGAATCTTTTAACTCAGCAGGCTCTCTGGATTGGGTTCCATTTCCTCTTTGGTCTCACTTCTGTATCTCCCCCTTTCCCTTCTCCCCTAACCAGCCACCAAAGCCCTTGTATTATTGCCAGCCCTCCAAGTACACCCCACCTATGGGGCCTTTGGTTTCATTCTTCTGCCTGGGCACTCTATCTTATATTGGGAGGGCTCAGGCTGCAGTCATGACCCATCAGGTTTGCTTGCTGCAGTTATGTCCAATAAGCAAGCCAGTTCCTCCAGCAAAAGACCATCGCCCAATGGCTTCACAACCTCCCAAACAGTGCCACCAGCTGGGGACAAAGTATTCAAACATGTGAACCTGTGGGAAACACTTCTGACTGGAAATCCAACTCCTCCCCTGCGGGAATATACATGCCACAAAAGGTTAATTGCTAATTCTCCACCTGGTAAGACACTGCCAGCAATTAAACACTCAAGTGGACTCATGTAAAAGTTATTTTCAGGAAAATGTCTTTGAGTGCACTCCAAGGCCAACTGAAGATCAGGAAGGATAAATTGGTCTAAGGAAAGAGCACTGCCTTATCCCTGGGGTCTAGGGATTCTGATTTTTGACCTCTCGTGTACTTGCATTGCCAATGCCTGGGTTCTTGGTCACAAGTGAGCAGATTGGCTGGGCAATTTTCTGGGCTCCCTGAAGCTCCAGACAGAATGCACAGGTTGATGCAGTGGGAGGGACTTACCCCATAGATTCAATGTGCTTTGAATTGTTAGCATTTTTGATCTGTACCTTTCAGAAAGTACACTAGAAATCCAGTTGAAAGTCCACCCCAGCTTGTTGTTAGAGTTGGCTAAATGCCCACCCAACTTACAAATCTCAGGCCAGCCATATCACTGCTTTCGTTTAACTTTGTCGTGTGGCTATGCCTTCAGCTTCTATGCCCACTTTGTGTCTTACATTAGTATACAAGCTGATTGAAGTAAAAGCCATAATTCACACTCAGCCCCTTCAATTAGCTCTTCACGGGGGAGGTGGTCATTTCTAGCATGCACCATGAGTCACTCGCTGCAGCCTGTCTCAACGGAGAGGAACAAATGAGTGTAGCCCATTTACCTGAGTATGCGTCACTTGTCAATTATCTTTGTGTCACCAAAGGACCTCAGAAGACCTTGGCTGTCAATTTTTCCTTGAAGAAAAAAAAAAGTGGGGGGGGGCTTCATAAAAACATCACACTGTGCTACACACACACAGAGACACACAGACACACAGACACACAGACACACACAGACACACACACACACACACACACACACACACACACACACACACACACACACACACACACACACATATGTGAGTTCCTGGCAGGCTGTGAGGCTAAAGGGCCTATGTTCAGAAGCTCTCTCTCCCAACAGCCATGCACATGACCATCAACACAGGGTTCAGCTACTCTGCATTGGTATTCTCCAAGCCAGATTGGTGCTCGCTTCCTTCCCCAACCTGCCAGTCACCAAGTCCTGCTGATGAAATTTGCATCCTAATGTCCTTAGACTCCACTCACTCTGTCCTATCTCTCTTGCATTCTTGTCCACTATGGTCATGCAAATGTCCCTTTTGCTCTCAGTTTCTCACCTTCTCTCCTGCTGAAATACAGTCTGTCTGTGTGTCTGAGCCAACCCCATCTGCCTGGCCCATCTTTATTCAGGGATACTGAGCCTCCTGGTGTTTGTTGCTGTTGTTGTTGTGGTGGTGGTTATTGTTTCTCATTCTCTCCCATTTCACCCACTCACTGCTCTTCCGGCTTCGGCTTCGGGTCTTGGCTCAATGTTCTTTTCTCAGGGAGACATTTAAGAGAGTTGTCTCTTTCTCATAAGCACTTTAATTGTGCTGTTTCCTTTTTAATTATGCATCTTCATCTATGTCTGTGTGTAGGTTTGTGCACCAGTGTGTGTACCTGAGGGTGCCAGAAGAGGATGCAGGGTCCCCTGGAACTGAAATCACGGGGGACTCTGAGCTGCCCAGTATAGGTGCTAGGAACAGATCTCCAGTCCCTTAGAAGAGAAGTCAGTGCTCTGAACCACTGACACATCTCTCCAGCCCCCAAATATGTTTAGAGCAGCTGTCACACCTCAAGCTCTTTATTTCTCTACTCATTAAATGGCAACCTCCAAAAAATTAGGAATCCCTTAAAATGTCTAATTCAACACTGCGCTCAGTGCTTTCCATCCAGGACACACAGCAAGCCTCCATCCTGTCCCTGGCAGCTCCAGTACAATCCCATCTTCCTCATAGGGATGTGAGGGTGTTCACAGCACTTATTGGAGACTGGCACAGACCAAAGAATCAGGTCTCGTAGCTCCATCTTTCATTGTGCTGGTGACACTTGAAAGTTAAGCAACTCTGACTAAAGACTAGGGGTGTTGAGGAAATAACTATTAGCTACTGCTGCTTCCTCTATGCCATTCACAGACTTGAGGGTTTGGTCCTCAGGTCCTTGGAGTCCTCTTTGTGGCCCCTGCAAAGGCCCTAGTGCTGCTTCATTGTCCTTGAGTCCCTGCCTAGTAAATAACTGGCCAAGATCCCCAGGGGAGGCTCCTGAGATACTCTGACCTTGCTGTTTCCTGCAGGGAAACCCTGCAAGACCAAACCCTTCCCCATCTCCCCCTCTAAGGCCCCTGCATTCTGCCCCGCTCCTGTCCCTGGAAACCATATCACTCTCATCCTACTCTACCAGTTGACCCTGAGGTCAAGGCAACCCTTTTATTTCTTTTTTTTCCCTATTAGGTCTCTTTTATCTCTTTCTTGCTTTCTTCTAGTCATGTAGTTGTGTCTGTAATTTTATCATGTGAAATTTTAAACAAAAACAAATGCAAGAAGCAGGTAGAAAGATGGTCAGCAGTTCAGAGCACTCACTGCTCTTACAAGGGACCCAGGTTCAGTTTCCAGCGCCCACACTGGGTGACTCACAACTACCTGTGGCTCCAACTCCAGGGGATTCAACATATTGGATCCTCTACTGTACATGTACAACACCCTCCTCAACAAAGAATTTTAAAAAATAAAAATAAAAATAAATGTAAGAACAGTTTGATAAACCCCCCACCAGGTACCGATCACCATATTACAATTTATTCCTGTTTTTCATCTTACCTACATACACCCCCAACACACATCCCAGTGAGTTATTTTGAAGCAAATTTTAGGTGCTCTCCTGTATTCATCTATATTTCAGTATCTCTGTGAAGGACTCCTACTAAAAATGACCAAATCCTCATTATCACACATAAAAAGTTAACACATGTTTAAATATTAAATATCTTGCCAGGCTCAACATCCTATGTGTCCTAGTTGGCTTTAATTGTCAACTTGACATAGCCCAGAGTCACCAGAGAAAGGAATCACAATTAATGGATTGCACATATTAGACTGGCCTTTGGGCTTATCTATAAAATGTTGTCTTGAATGTTGTTTGATATGAGAGGGGACAGCCCACTGTGAGCAATACCATCCCCTAAGCAGGTGATCCCAGGCTGCATAAGAAAGCTACCAAGTATGAGGCTGAGAGTAAGCCAGCAAGTAGCATCCTCCTTGAGTTCCTGCCCTGACTTTCCTCAGTGACAGATTGTGACCTGGAAGTGTCAGCCAAATAAACCCTTTCTTCCCCTAAGCTGATTTTGGTCTGAGTTTTATCACAGCATCAGAAATCAAAGTAGAACACTGTATTATCTTAAAATTCCCTTAAAGTACTTATTCAAATCCCTGTCCTGCCAAGGTCAGACAATAACATTGACTTTATTTGCCTCTGGGATCTTATGGGATCTGTGGGGTCTTATTTCTACTTCAAAGAAAATTTCCCTTGCAATTTGTTGTCGATGCTGTGAATTTATTCTGAGGAGATTTCCATATTCTGGATTTTGTTGATAGTATCTCCATGTCTATTCTCTGAAAGTTGTCATCTGTCTTCCACTATTTGACTCATCTTCCAGCAAATACACATGGTAGATATTTCTGCAGCAGGCATGGACAACAGGAGCACAAAGTGTGTGTGTGTGTGTGTGTGTGTGTGTGTGTGTGTGTGTGTGTGTGTGTGTGTGTGTGTGTGTTAAAGTACATGAGGTGTGATCTCATTCCACACCTAGATGGGGAGGACAATTGGAGAGGGGAGAGGGAGCACGGAGTGAGGGGGAGAAAAGAGAGACAAAGAGAAAGAGGCGAGGGGCGAAGAGAGAGGAGAGAAGGGGAGAAATAAAAGAGGAGAAAGAGGGAGGGAAGAGGAAGGAGAGGGGAGAAAAGAGAAAGAAAAGACATAGGGAGAGGAGAGAAGAGCACAGAAAGGAGAGAAGAGCAAAAGGAGAGAGAGAAGAGAGATGTAGGAGAGAAGTGAGAGAAAGGTGAAAGGAGACAGACAGAGAAGAGGGAGAAAATGAGAAAGATGAGGGAGAGAGAGAGAGAATACACCTATGTGAGTGTTGAAAGCTGCCATCTAGCTGGGGAGGTTTCTGAATTTCTGGCACCTCACCTTTTATGAACTGACATGGCTAGGAATCTGTGATTCCAGAGGGAGGCCAGTGTTTTAAACAGGACAACAGACAAAAGTCCTGCCCTCCTTCTCCCTCTCCTCCCACTCTGTACCGGTATTTTATGAGTTCACATCCAAGGAGTGGGATTTATTGACTTTACAAATCTTCTTATTAATTCAACAAATAGCTTGAGCATTTGTGGAGTTTAAGATGTCAGCTGCTGGTCAATTGCATCACAGACTCAACCTGAACACGAAGCCTCATGGACATGTAGCTCCATGGCTTTGGGCATTTAAAAATCAAGTTCAAATACTGACCACAAACCAGTGATCTCCCATCGAAACCACTGCTTCGATCACCCCTGCTCACTTCTGTGACACTAACTTTCTCAACATCAATTAATCTGACTTTTTAAGATTTTGCTTCTACTGATCCATATGACTGGAAACGGTCTCCTTTTTCACTAATGGTTATCCTCTGTGGTGGTTTGAAGAGAATGACCAGAAGCTTCTATTCTTGAATACTTGGTCCCTATTTGGTGGAACAGTTTGGGAAGGATTAGAGGAACAGCATCGTAGAAGGAGGTGTGTCACTTGGGAGTAGGCTTTGAGGTCTCAAGAAGACTTTCACCATTCCCAGTATGTCTGTCTCTGCCTCCTACCTGTGGATCAATTTGTTAGCTCTCAGCTGTAGCTCGAGTCACCATTCACCACACCTTCACTCCATCATCATAAGCTCCACCCCTCTGAAACTGTAAAGTCAATTCAACTCTTCTATAAAGCATCTTGGTCATGGATTCTGATCACAGCAATAGAAAAGTAACTAACACCCCCTTTCTCATTGCTTACTCCCGTCTATCCTTTATTCCTTCGAAATTCAGATTGGATATCACCTCCTCCAGGCAGCCTGTCCTGATGCTATTCCACCAACAAATACACACTTTTATCAAAGAAACAAGGAATGGCCACATTGTGTGGTATTGATTTTACATCTTAGTGATGGATGTGAGCTCCTGTAGGGCAGAGTGAATCACAGCTCTTCATATTCTCACAAGGGACAACTGTATAGACCTGGTCTGTATTCAGTGGCTATGAATGGCCGAATGATAGGCCCTGGGGAACTGTTCTCTCAGGGATCTCCACCACAATGCTCAACATCTAGTCTGTCAGCCCTTCTCAACCCATTCTCATCCCTCTCTCTAACTCTAATGCCATTGGATGCCCTTTGCTTCTCAGAAACCCTCATGCCTTTTGTTTCTATGACAACATGTGCTTCTTGTCCTCTTCTGGCTCCTGGAATCTCTCTGTGGCTTGTTTTACTATGTGTTTTTTTCTCCTTTGGCTCCTAAAATCTGATGGCTTTCAAGGTTCACTCCCCATTCTCCCATGAAGAGCCCATGGCCCCTTTGCTTCCAAAACTCACCCTGCCCTAGCTGGGTGCTTCCAAGAATATGAGGCACAACTTATGAGTAATTTGTTCTGTTTCCAAATAAAAGATTTCACTCTGAAGGCCAAGGCTGGCTGGGACCCACTATGTAGATTTGGCCAGGCTAAAGCTCCTGGAAATTCTCAAGTATCGGTCTCCCTGAAAAACTGAGCTCACAGGTGTGAGCCACTACACCTAGCTTTCCCTGACCTCTGTAGATTTTTTACTTGTTATTACACTAATATTGTATTACAGGATATACACCTGTGAGTGTGGACTCATCATGTGCCACACATATGCCTGGAAGTCAGAGGGCACCTTTTAGGAACAAGTTCTCTTCTTCCACTGTAGGGTCTGGGGGTCAAATTAGGTCATCTGGCTTGAGCAGTAAGTGTGTTTACCTTCTGAACCATCTCACTAGCCCCAATCCTTACTTTGGACAGTGCATTTCCAAACTAGCTTGTGCATGGATAAGTTGTCACAAAGATGCCCTATAGGAACCTTGCCTTCAGCCTGTATGACAGAAAACTAAGTAATATCCCTTGGCCATCACTCTACCAATAGCATGTGTGCACAGGCACACCTATGTACACACACTTTATACTCATAATGTATACACACTTACATGCACATACCACAAATGTGTCCACACAGTTTTGCATACCTGTGATCACATGTGCTCATGTCTACACAGCCTAAGCACATACATGCCTACATCCCCATGCACAATGTTCATACACATACATGTGCACAATATTCACACAAATGAACAATGTTCACACACCTGTATACCTACCTACATACATGTACAATGTACATACAGCTGTAAACATAGCTGCATGCACAACTGTATATATACCTATACACATGCACAATGATTATTCACTTTTACACACACAGTATACACACACCTACATATGTACCTATATCCTCATGCACCATGAATGCACAAACTGGCACATAAATGGATACACACTTATGTACATGTGTACATACCTGTATACACACCCATAAAAACATGCACAATGTACACTTACCTACACTACCTAAAGTATATGTACAATGTTTATAGACAGGCACATAAATGTTCATACTTATACACACACTTACACACACATGTGCCCTAACTTGCACACATACCTGTACACCCATGTTCACACATGTACAAGTACCAACATACATATGTCCATTCCTGCACACACACCTGCACACATCCTCAAATATGTACACATACCCACATACACATGTCTCGTGCATACATTTACACTTGTACACACTCACAGTCTTTGTACTTTAGAGGCTTTTGACCTTGTTTGTCACTTGTCCTATCGCAGTGTCCAGCTCAGAATGCCAGCATGTGTAGTTTTTTCCTAACTCTCTACATCCATTAAATTAGAAAAGCTAACCCATCTCACCACACTCAAGCCTAATCCCACAGTCCCTCTGTGTACACTAAAAGGATGTTAAGCAAGCTCTTTAAACATGTAAGAAATGTCTGAAAGCAATCACAAGCATGTGTGACATGTCAAGATCATCCCAGAAATAAAAAACCTTAGGATTTCCACTGCAGACAGCATGGACTCCAGCTTCCTTAGTCTTCCCTGAGCAGACTGCAGACCTGAAAAGGGTTTATGGGTTTCCAGTGCAATGCAATTAAGGTTTTGTAAAGTGAGGAATTCATTAAAGTTGAAATGTAAAAGCCTGTACAGGAAATAATGAGTATTTGTACATATGACCTTCCCGGAAGTGACTGGCATTTATGCAATTGTAATACAAAGGACCCTGGGGAGAGGAGGTGATAAGTGGAGGTGTCTAAAATGAAATTCTCTGCTGGTTCTCCCTTTCTACTCCCTCTTCTGCTGCCCTAGTTCGGGAATTCACCTAGTTAGCTCTAATTGCAATCACTTACTGGCTCCAGCCAAGGTCTTGGGAGTTTCCCTCTGAAGCCCAGCATGGTACCTGTCACTTCTCCAAAGCTCTGAGGGCTCCCTTGAGCCCTACCCTCTCTCATCTGCCCTTGCTCCAGAAATATTCTCTAAATGAGGGATTTGCAACATTAGTAATACTGACACTTTGGACTGCGGAGTGCTTCAATGTTGGTGTCCATCCTGTGCAGCTAATGGTATTAAGCCTCACCCTCCTTTTCTTTCTACATTTCCAGGAATTAGGAGCAAGTTTTCCTTGCCCAGTTCCAAAACTGTGACATGAAGAACGTTCCCAGGGGCTGGGAAGATAGCTAGGCTGGCAATAGTTTGCCTTGCATTCATGAGGACTGAAGTTTGATCCCCCAAACCCATTGAAAAGTATTCTGGTGTGATGATCTATGCTTGCAATGCCAGGGCAATCCCTGCAGCTCATTGGCCATCCAGTCTAGGCTACTTGGTGAGTTCTAAGCCATCAAAGGATCCTGTTTCAAAAATTCATACATACATTACATGCATGCATGCATGTTCACATACATACATACATACATACATACATACATACATACATACATACATAAAAATAAAGTATACATCACCTTTGAAGTTGTCCTCTGGCCTTTGCATGAATATATATACATGTGTACCTGCACACACAGGAATATATGAATTCCCTCTCTCTCCCCCTCCCCCCTCTCTCTCACATACACACAATCACACACACACAATAGCACACACACACACACACACACACACACACACACACACACACACACACACTAAAGGTGAGAAATCAGAGGAAAGCCAGGAGGCTTACATTACTTCTGAAAGAGATATGTCCCCTGGGGTCCAATAGCAGCTTTTGTTGGGACAGAAATCTTGAGAAGCAATGAGAGATAAGTCTATGGGTAAGAATATAGGCATACTCTGATGTCAGACCCAAGGACATTGCATTAATGGTCTCCATGGTATAGGTCTCACACCCCTGTGTACTTTCACTGCAGTTGGGTTATGTCTCTCTCATATCCAGCACTGTGTCTGTGATGGCTTGGCAGGCCACAACAACCTTGAAGATTTCAATTTGAAACAGCCTAAGGTCACCTGGGTAGAAGGAGCATTATTTGAAGCATTGCTTAGATCAGACTGGCCTGTGAACATGTCTATAGGGCATTGTCTTGATTGTTAATTGAGGTTGGAGGGGCCAGACCACTGTGGGTAGTACCATTCCCCTCAGCAGGTGGCTAGGGGTTGCCTAAGAAAGTAAGCTGAGCCTGAGTCTGTGAGGGAAGCAGAGAGTAAGTCAGCAAACAGTGTTCCTTCATGGTTTCTGCTTCAGCTTCCTGCTTGGGTCCCTACTCTGATTTCCTTGGTGATAGATAGTGACCAGGAAACATAAGCCAAAAATACCCTTCCTCCACAAGCTACTTTCTGTCATGGTGTCTACAGAGCAAAAGAAGTGAAACTGAACCAACTCATGACTGGAAATGTTATTGGGAATGGTAAAGCAGGCTGGGACATAGGCTATGAATTGACTCTCTCTACCTGTGGACTCATTTGGACTACCATGTAGAACTTCTGTATTTGTGGGCCTGGCTCCTAAACATCCCAGTAGAAATAACTTTTAAACCTACTCATACTGGCCAGCCTTCCTGCCTCCTCTCTGGCTTGCTTTCAGCCTCTTGGAGCCGGAAAACCACCTCTGCCTGGAGAAGCCCCATGGCAGCTGGCCCATTGCTAGAGGCCATGATGCCACCAGAAGAAGCAAGATGACTTGGCCCAGGACCAGAACACTGGAAACGAGAGCCTCAAGGGACTAGCTGGGAAGTGTGGTTCATGCTCTGAGCAGCCCTGACAAGAGGAAGGGGGGCTCCTGCTTCCAGAAGGTAGTTATCAGAGAGACTGAGGCAAGAAGGCTGCCCAGAGGAGGGACTTCCCACTGCTCTGGCACGAATACAGCCAAGGCACCAGTGACTTGTACTATTGAAAAATGTCTCCAGAATTGTTCAGCCCTGGGCAGGAGGCCATTGCTGCCCCAGTTCCCAGGGATTGCCCTTGGATAGCTACCAAAAGGTGCTAGAGGAGGAAGCCAAGGGTAGCAGCCAAGCTTGAGCATGCTCACTAGCTCCAAAATAGACTGGAGGATGTAATGATGGTGGCTTGGGCTGCTCGTGCAAGCCTAGCCCATGGGGAGTGTGTTGTATGAACTGGATGACAAAAGGTGCCCGCCCAATAGCTGCTGCCTCACTGCCCAATGAGCAGCAGTAATATCAGACGGCCCTGTAGGGTCCTGCTTTCATGTGCCTTCTGCCCTGGCCTCCTGGCCTTTGTGTTTCCAGGCTCTTGTCTATGAACCCACCCTCCAGACTGGAAGCTTGCTTCCTTATATTGAAAGGATATGTTGTTGTTGTTTACAAGCACACTTATTTACATATCCATCTCACCCTCCCATCCTCCCACCAACCCCCCAATCCACCCCCACCCCCTCCCCAGGGATAGTGAGACCATCCATGGGGACACAGGGAGGACAATCAAAGTCCGTCATATCATTTGGGGGAGGGCCCAGGCCCTCCTTCCTGCATCTGGATTGCAATAGTATCCCTCCATAGGGAATGGGCTCCCAAAGTCCATTTTTGCTCTAGGGATAAACACTGGCTCCACTGTAAGAGGTCCCATAGACTGTCTTGGCCTCCTAGCTGGCACCCACATTCTGAGGGTTTGGTTCAGTTCAATGCTGGTTCCCCAGCTTTGCACTAGGTTCTCTGTGCTCTTACTAGGTCAGGTCAACTGTTAATGCAGGTTTCTCCAGCACCATCTTGACTCCTTTGTTCATCTCTCCTCCCTCTCTGCAACTGGATTCCAGGAGTATGGCTCAGTATTTAGCTGTGGGTGCCTATTTCTGCTTTGATCAGCTACTGGATAAAGGCTCTAGGAATGGTAACCAAAGTAGCCATCAACCTCATTATAGGGGAAGGGCATCAAAGGCAGCCTCTCCACCACTGCCTGGATTCTTAGTTGGGGTCATCCCTGTGGATCCCCTAATACTTCCCCTGAGACAGACCTCTCTCCAAACCTGTACTGTCTCCCTTTATCAAAGCATCTCCTTTCTTGCCCTCCTCTACTCCTCCCCTGTCAAAGTCCTCCTGTTCTCCTCCCCCTCCCCTTCTCCCCTTCTTCCTTTCCCAATTCCTTCCACTCCACACAGTGTTCCCAATTTGCTTAGGGGTTCTTGTCTCCCTCCCCTTCTTCAATGGACCATGCAATCTTCTCTTGGGGTCCTCCTTGTTTCCTAGCTCCTCTGGAGGTGTGGATTGTAGGCTGGTAATCCTTTGCTTTATGTCTAAAATCCATATATGAGTGACCACATACCATGTTTGTCTTTTTGTGTCTGGGTTACCTCACTTAGGATGGTTTCTTCTAATACCATCCATTTGCCTGCGAGTTTCAAGATTCAATTTTGTTGTTGTGGTTATTGTTGTTTGTTTTTGTTTTTCTGCTGAGTAGTACTCCATTTTCTTTATCCATTCTTCAGCTGAGGGGCAACTAGGTTGCTTCCAGTTTCTGGCTATTACAAACATATGAACATAGTTAAACATATGTCCTTATTGTATGAATGTGCATTTCTTGGGTATATGCCCAAGAGAGGAATTGCTGGATCTTAAAGTAGACTGATTCCCATTTTCATGAGAAACCACCATACTGATTTCCAAAGTGGTTGTACAAATTTACACTTCCACCAGCAATGGAGGAGTATTCCTCTTTCTCCACATCCTCTCCAGCATAGACTGTCACTGGTGTTTTTTTTATTATTTTAGCCATTCTGGTTAGTGTAAAATGGTATCTCAGAGTTGTTTTGAGTTGCACTTCTGAAAGGATATGTTTTTAAGTGAAAAATGTGCCTGTAGAACAAGCTAGGGGACAGAGAATTTAGGTGGAAGACTGTGATTGAGACCTGAGAAGTGGTTTGGGTTTTTTGTTTGTTTGTCTGTTTGTCTGTTTGTTTTTTTTTGATAGTGTCTTCCCCAGCAGTCAAGAATTCTGAGATTGAAAGTGTGTGCTACTCTGTTCCATCTGAGGGTTATCTGTGTGTGTGTGTGTGTGTGTGTGTGTGTGTGTGTGTGTGTGTGTGTGTGTACATGCACATGTGGAGGCCAAGAGACAATATCACATGTCATCTTCAGTTGCTCTCCATCTTATTTTACAAGGCAGTCCTTACAGAGTTTGCTGATTGAGCTAGACTGGATAGCCAGCAAGCATCTGGGATTTGCCCATGTCAGCCTCCTCAGGTTCATATTGTCATGCCAAACTTTTACATGGGTTCTGGGAATCCAGGAAATGTCCTTGTGCTCACCCAGCAAACAATCTACCCACTGTGCCATTTCCCTAACCCCTGAGTGTGTGGGAGGAGGGGGAGCAACATTGGCAGCAAGAACTACCAATGACCTATGCTGTGGCTCAGAACTAGAGCCATCATGTGTACAGAGAGGTGCAGCCAGAAGGAGCATGGACCACAAGGACAGGAGCTTGGAATGAGAAATGGAGACAGCCTGGCTGGAGAGTCACTTCACCTGGGGTGTCAGGAATGGGGCATTATTTCTCAACCACTTTTTGAGCACTCTGGAGATGACCAAGAGATTAGCCTGCTGACCAAGCTACAACTGACCCAGTTGAAACCTCAGGATTGTCCATGCCTCAGTCAACTCAAGTTTAGAGCTTGATTCCTGAGTCAGAAAGCCTGGATTTGCAGACTAGTCCCAATGCTTTTGAGCTTTATGGACTCAAGTGAGCAACAGTTGGCTCCCTGAACCTTCCTTTGCCACTCCATAAAATGGGAATAAAAATGGCTCAAAGACCACCATGAGCATTAAGTGAAAAGCTGTATGTGCAGTCCCTGGAATCTTTTAAATCGCTGACCTTCAATATATGTTCATGGTTAGCTCCAGTTTATTGGCATCTTATCTGGACCAGAGCTGAAATGTCTACTCAGAACAAAAGAGGCAATTTCAGATCCAAATCCATCCTCTCCACAGTTGCTTTCACTACTTTTCATATTGCCACCAGAGGCCCTGGTAACACCCCCCCCCCCCGACACACACACACACACACTTAAAAATAAAAAAAATCTTCAAAAGAGGCAGATTCTACACTGTTTATTACAAATAATAAAGAAGTTAGGAAGATGTAGAGTTGCCTGTTTAGTCTGTGCCTAATTGGGGCATATCACAATTGAGGGGACAGCTCAGTGCTGGGTCAGCATAGGGAGACACTGTGAACCACTGTGAACTCATGAAGAATGTTCAGGAATTCTTATAGATGAAATCTGAACTGGCTCCCTTGGGCAACAGTTTTTCTTGGTCCCCAGTGTGGTGCTATTTTAGGAGACTGTGGCACCTTTAGGAGATAGGACCTTGCTGAGGAAGTAAGCCACTAATGGAAGCTCAACTTTGAGGTCTGCCTTCACCTCTGCTTCTTGGCCCCATCACCACCTGAACAGATCCTCACCATCTCTTCTTTTGTTTTTCTTTGTCTGCTTGCTTGCTTGGTTGCCTTTTGAAACACTCTCTTATGTATCTTGATCTAGCTTTGACCTCTCTACATCGCCAAGGTGGGCTTTATCTCCTGATCTTCCTGCTTCCTGTCCAGTTGTAATTGCAGATACCCCACTTCTAATGGCATTTTTTATTTTTTAAGATATATTTATTTATTATGTATACAGTGTTCTGCCTGCATATGTGCCTGCAGGCCAGAAGAGGACACCAGATCTCTTTACAGATGGTTGTGAGCCACCATGTGGTTGCTGAGAATTGCACTCAGGACCTCTGGAAGAGCAGTCAGTGCTCTTAACCCATAAGCCATCTCTTCAGCCCACTGACATTTTTAATGCTGTAGTTTTTATTCAAAAAAAGATAATAACATCTTAGACCTCAGAAATGTCTATTGATATTGAGCCCTGCAACTTGGTATTCGCACACAGTGAATACTCAGGTATGAGTGACTGTTATTAGTACTTCTGCCCGCACAGCCTCTTCTTCCTATGGCCTCCCATTCCTCATCCCCATCCTCCCTAAGCCCTACTGAGTCCTTCAGATCTGCAGTGAGTTGGTCCTCTCTGAACATGCAATAGTGCTGCATCTCTGAATATTAACTCAAGTATAGTGTTCATCTAAGCCCAGACTAAATTTCCTGAAATTCAATCCCAGCCATGATTCTCAGCACACAGGAGGAATTCAAGGGGCAACAAGCAACTTCCTGTCCCTAGAGTCTGAGGTACTCTTGGGAAGAGTTGGTAAACAACGAAGGAGAGTATCATGGAATGGGGGAGTGGCTGACTAGGGGTGATGGGGTGTGTTATGGGGTTTTACACCCATGAAAACATTTTGACACTATCTAAGGGTTTGTGTGCCCATGCTACGGCACCTATGTGGAGATCAGAGGGCAGCTTCAGGCAGGTGGTTCTCTCCTTCCACTATTTGGGTCCTAGGATTGAATATAGGTCATCAGGTTTGGCAGTGGATATCCCATTTACTCATCAGCCGCCCTGGAGCTAGGGACTCTCACTGGCCTTGAACTCACCAAGTAGGCTGCTCCCACTTCCTGTGCAAGGACAAACTCTAGGTCTCTGAACTGAAGCATATATTACAAGTAGCTCTTGCTGCCAATGAAACTCACACTGAAGCCTGGGAGACAGCTCTCTGGTCTTCCCTTTCTGTTCTCCTGAAGCATCATCTCAGAAATGTTTATCGAAATCTTACTGTAGTAACTTGAGCTGTGACCACAAAGACAGTCACCTCCCCAAGGATGCCACCTCACTCTTCTCAAAGGTGGGTCTACTTTAGCTCCTTTCTTCTGTGTCTATGATGTATCTTTAAGTATGTACATATTTTATAATTTTTATTTTATACATCTTTAAATTTTCAGTATATTTTAATTAACTTATAGCCAGGAGGTGGTGATGGTACATGCTTTTAATCCCAGAACTCAGGAGACAGAGGCAGGTGGATCTCTTTGAGTTCAAGGCCAGCCTGGTCTACAGAACAAATTCCAGGATAGGTACCAAAGCTACACAGAGAAACCAAATAATAATAATAATAATAATAATAATAATAATAATAATAATAATAATAATTTTATAAATTAGTTGGTTTCCATATGATTTTTTCACATATCCTTAGTTCATTGACCCTCCTTCCTAACCTCTCTCTCTTTTTTAAATAGGTATAAAAGTGTATTTCTTTTTTTTAAAGATTTTATTTATTTACTATATATACAACATTCTGCTGCCATGTATATCTGCACACCAGAAGAGGGCACCAGATCTCATAACAGATGGTTGTGAGCCACCATGTGGTTGCTGGGAATTGAACTCAGGACCTCTGGAAGAGCAGTCGGTGCTCTTAACCTCTGAGTCATCTCTCCAGCACCCCCTACCCTCTCTTTACCCCATCCCTCCCCATATTTAAACCCCACATGTACTTTCATATGTGTTTTGTTATCCCCACCTCAAAGCCCCCGCCACCCTATGACTTCCATCTTGTATCTTGGCCTCTGCTGACTGTCACTTTGCCTTAACCACAGATAGCTACACTCTGACGTATAAACCCACAAATGAGAAAGAACACACAGTGCTTATCTTTCTGGGCCGGGGTTACTTCACTCAGTGTCTGTGTTTCCTAAAGCCACTACTTTATCCCTTTGAGAAGAGCTCCTGGTCTGTCTCACAGGGACAGGGCAGAACAAGAGCTTGCAGGACATCTGAGTATCAGTACTGATCTGACACCCTCTTCAGGGTGACTCAGGAGGAGACACTTGGCTTTCCTGAGATCAGCTTGTACTTTGGAAGTTGAAGTACTGAATTTTATGTTTTAAAAAATTCTGTCAGTTGCTCACCAGCACAAATTGTACCTGCTTCTCTCCTTTAGTGGATAGCCCATTCTCCATATTTTCTCCCTTCTATGTGATTTTGTCTCCTTTAGAGTAATAAAGGAAAGGCCAGAGGTTAGGCAAGCAGCAAGATTGAATGCCGGAGGCTGGCAGTCAATTATAATCACTTATACTTCCAGTTTCCCGAAAACTGATTAAAATTTGCTTTTGGCCATGCAGTGGGTGGGGACTCCAATCAGTGCCTTGATGGTGGTGCCACCTCTGTCAGAGAAGGCCAGTCACAAGCACCCACTGGCCTCCTCTTTCAAGACAGACTCAGTTTTTAAAGAAAACATGTCTTGAACTGGCTTTCTGAGTGACTTCTCAGAGTCCTTTCCTATGCTAAGTTATGTGTCCTGGAGCGAAAGACTTAGTCCCTTTGTCCGGATGCATCTTAGCAATAACAAGGCTTTGTCTACCCAATGTAAGTTGGATAAATACAGGCATGTAGCCCTAGATACTATGAGAGAAAGGATAAGAAAGGCAGCCTTGGAAATCCAACTTTGGGGCTGAAACTTAGCTTTGATAATTTATATTGATCATCAGTTAACGCAGAATTGTCAGGGTCTGTCTGTGGAGGGAATTTGTAGATTAGGTTAACTAAGGCAAGCAGAGCCACCCTGAGTATAGGAGGCACCATAACAGGGGCTGGGACCCTGATATAAATAAGGAGAAAGCGAGCTGAACACCCACATTTATTCCCCTCTGTTCCCGACTCTGGGTGCACGGTGACCAGCTGCCTTATACTGCAACTTCCAGCCATGCGACTTCCAGCCATGACAGACTATACCCTTGAACTGTGAGGCAAAATAAACCAGCCCCTTTCCTTAAGTTACCTCATCAGGTGTTTTTGTTAGAGCATCAAGAAAACTCACCAACACCCCAGGCATGTCTCTAAATTGCCAAGATTGGGCCGAGTCACATAACTTCCCCACCCCCACCCCCACCCCCCAATCTACAAATATAATGATGAGTGTTGCAGCTTCCTGGGGCCAATGTGGACATGACATAAAATATGACTAGTTGGAGCCTGTACTATGCCAGGCACACGTCTTGTTCTCATTGTATTATGTAATTAGTTCTCATTGTATTATGACCTAACTCCTGTCCCACAAAATACTGACAACTGTCCCACAAAATACTGAGTAGGGAGGAGCACATTAAAGATCATCTAAAGCCAGCAAATGTGAGGGCTGGGGAGATGGCTCTGTGGGTAAAGCACTTGCTGTGCAGACATGAGGCCCTGAGTTCTGCTCCATTACAGCCTGTCTCTGCCTCCCACTGGATAAAATCATAGGCATTACCCCCAGCCCCAGGGAGGCAGAGACATGAAGAGCTCTTAAGGTTTGCTGACAGGTTTCAGATTTAGTGAGAGAACCCGTTTCAGAATTAAGTTGGTGAGCAGTTGAGGGGAGCACCAGATGTTGAACTTTGCCCCCACACTCACATCACAGACATAAATGAACAGGTAATTGTGTGTACACACAAACACTCACACAAACATGCATACACATATACATCACATGCACACATTCTGTCTCTCTCTCTCTCTCTCTCTCTCTCTCTCACACACACACACACACAGAGAGGAGAGAGAGAGAGAGAGAGAGAGAGAGAGAGAGAGAGAGAGAGAAAGAGAGAGAGAGAGAGACTCACACACACACAAACAGTAAGTCTTAGGTAGCATAGATGCTTAGAGAGGACAAGGTTCGACAAAGCTGATATGAGAGGGCAATGTGTGCAGCTGAGAATCAAACTGGTTCCTAAAACATCAGAAGATACAGGATAGGAGGTAGGTGTTTTGGGGAGACATGTGGACATCTACCCATTGTTTCAACAAGCCTCTACTGAGAGCTTTCTGTAGCCATCAAGATGTGTTCCAAGAATAGGTCAGCAATTAAACAATAAGTATTTGTTAAAGCTGCCTAAGTGACATCATATCTAGAAACTGTGTTTTACAAGAAAAAGAAATCAGAGGGCAGGGCAGGAGGCAGGGTGCACCTTGGGAAATTCTACTGCAAGGCTGAAATGATGGGAGAGTTCAAGTCAGGGAAAGAGAAGAGCAAGTGAGGAGTCCAGGGCAGGGTGAGATTTGCTGTGTCCAAGGACAGCAAGAAGGCTGGTAAGACTGGGTGGAATAGAGAAAGGAAGGGCAGAGATGGGAGGTGGGACACAGACAGGCCATCGGCCAGCCCTCAGACGGTCGCCATGCCAGAGGCAGAGCCCCAGGAAGTTTTAGAGTTCAGTATTGATAGTCTAATTTCTTTTTCTGGAAGTCTCATCTGAGTTCTCCATAGAGAACAAATTGTGTGGTCATGATGGGAGATGGGGAAAGCAAGGTGGGGGGGGGGGTAGAAACAGAGACCTGGTAAAGACTGGACAAATGAAAATGTAATTTAAGGAACTGGACTGGTTTGTGATCCATAAACAGCAAATGTTTGGGGGAAGAATATAGGGTGACATCTGTATCACAGAAGATTGGCAGACTGAGATGGCTAATTCCGGAAAGGAATGAGGACCACACAGAGGGCCCATGATGGTAAGATGGAACCAGTACTTCAACTTCAAGGGAGACAGAATGGTGCAAGTTTTATAGATGCTCAAGAGAGTGGCCATCAAAGCCCTCATCATCTGTTTGGGGCCCTGTTAATCATACAAAGTATATCCCCACATCACAGACCAAAAAGCTCCAGGCAAGGGCTCAGTGGCTCTTTTCAAATCACACATGTAGCCAGGCCTCCCTCAAATAGCCTGGCTCCCACATCTCTTCAATCAGAGATGGCTCAGCTACAAGGCCTATAGGCAAAAGAGCTACAGGAGCCACTGAGTAGGACACTCACCCTAGTCAGTGTCCTGGGGTCTGTCTGTGAAGAAGACTGGTCAGCTCTCCAGTTTTTCTCCAGTCACCATGACACTGTGGGGTGTTTCCTTCTTCATCATTTTAGGCATGGATCCTGCTTGGAGTTGTTTTCTAGAACTTTCACTGTTCCATAATTACCTTATAAAAATGCTGTTTGTGTGAGAAGGGGAGGGAAGACAGAAAGAAGAAGAAGAAGAAGGAAAAAAAGATGGAAAACACTGTTAAGCCTGGCAGAGCTCCAGAGTGGGGAGTTACATTCTTCAGGGTGTGCTCTCGACTCACAGTCTGTGAAGTATTTTGGGATCTTTTGGTATGAAATGTGCTAGAAAACATGGAAAATATTATCACTATTATTTTTTAACATCTATGTAAACAAGGCTTCCCTAAAGCCACAGGGGTACCCTCTCTGTGATTGCTTCCTTGACAATTTGTTAGCTGTCAACAGTTTGTTCTCAGATTATAAATTTGATGGTGCTCCTGCCCCTTGAACGGGTACACACTGGAAACCCAAGATGTGAAAGCTAGCACAAACCTCGAGTTCTAGAGACAGAGGCTAAGCCTAGGGAGGGAGGGAAGGAGCCTGCCTACCTCTGTGAGAGGACTTAGAGGAGAGCAGGCCCTCCTGACACCACCCAGGCCCACACTGGCCAATAGGTCACAGGTCACAGTAGACCAGGGCAGAGCCTCAGCTAACCACACCCAGGCCCACACTGGCCAATAGGTCACAGGTCACAGTAGACCAGGGCAGAGCCTCAGCTAACCACTTCACAGATGAGGATAGAAAGGCCCAGAAAATAAGTGGACTTGGTTCCCCAAATAATAGAAAATGCAGGCTTAAAAATCTTGCTTACAGGTACTGAGTGGACTTTGGGTCGGACTGAGCCCAGAGACACCTATTTAATACATGTTGTACCTCACCTTTTTTTCCTGGACCTTGCATAAAAAGATATATATATAATAATGTTTTAAACCCCCCAAATCCACATTTCCTATGCCTGCATATTTATATGTATGTTAGGGGATACAAATGTCTGTGTGGGCATGTGTGGAGGCTAGAGTTCAATGGTGTCTTCCTCAGAGGCTCTCCACCTTATTTTTGAGGCAGAGACTCTCACTGGACCAGGAGCTCACTTATTATCTAGCCTGGCTGGCTAATGAGTCTGCAGGATCCTCCTGTCTTTCCTCTGCCCAGCTCTGAGATCACAGGCACAAAAGACACCATGCCTGGCTTTGACATGAAGCTGAGGGTCTGAATCATGTCCAAATGCCTGTGGAACAAGAGCTTTATCCATTGAGTCAGATCCCCTACCCATGTCTTATTAAAAAAAAAAAAAAAAAAGCAGAAAAGAAGATCTGCCACTGGGCCTGCATTTCCTTATAACAACAACAGGCCTTGGGTTCCTGAAACCACTTTCAGGAAGGCTTGCTTGCTACTCTGCCCTGCCCCGCACTGCCCCATCTTCCTCCTTTCCTTTATTTTCCTATGTGGTTCAAGGAGGCAATTGGACTTGAGTCCTCTTCCCAACACCATTTCTTTGTTTTGCTGTGAGAAACCAAAGCCAAATAAAGGAAACCTAAAGCTATTTTGGCTACAGACCAACAGAAGTTAAGGCTTGCCAAAGACATCCCAGGATAGGTTATAATCCAGTTGAAGAGCAGGCACCATGCTGTCCAGGGGACACACTGTGGCTGGCGTTTGTACTGCTTTCACACTGTCTTATCAGCGACCTGGAGCCCTTCCACCTGGGCTTCAAGGAACACCCATCCTTGAATGTTCTACTTTATAATGTGAACATGTTCAAAATGAGGTAAACCAAACCTTCTTTCCAGGTATTGTAGTGGCTGGGAAGCTGGAACCAGAGCCCTGACAGCCAGATGACATGGTCTTTTCAAGAGGGTCTTTGGGCCCTTGAGTACTCTCATTCATGAAGCCACTCCCAACCTTGATTGACAGTGCATCCTTCTGTATTATCATTTTACACTGAATAAGTTATCTTGCTTCTTTAAAAAGAAAGTCTCTAGGCCCTTTGGGAAGATTCAGTAGGATAAAGTACTTAACAATCAAGATGGAAGTGTAGGTCCCACATGGTGGAAGGAGAGACTCAACTCCCAGGAGGTGACCACTGACCTCCACTTACCTGCTGTGGCACATACCATGTGTATGTCCACATACATGCACATATGTAATGAATAAATAAATAAATGTAGCAATAGGAAATTACTGAAAGGGTTGGAGATACCACTCACGGGTTTGGAGCACATGCTGTTCTTGCAGACAACATGACTTTAGTTCCCAGCACTCACATGGTGACCCACAACTACCTGTGACTCCAGTTCTGGGGAATCTGATGCCCTCTTGTAGCTTCCTTGGGCACCAGGCATACCTATGATGTACATACATACATATAGGTACCTACATACCATCCATTCATATGGGTACCACAGTCATACACACCGTACCTATACATACACATAAAATATTATTTTTTATTTTAAGAAAGATCTTTGGTGTTGGTACTGTGTGTGCCCCAAGCCAGATCACATCATTGTTGCCGCAGAGGCTGCCTTATGTATTCCACAAAGTTTGGCAGCATCCCTGGCTTCCAGCCACTCATGCCAATAGCACTTCCCCAGTTGTGAGAACCAAAAATATCTCCAGACACTGCCAAATACCACTAAGGGAGAACATTGCTGCCAGTCGGGAACCACAGTTTCAAGCTGGCCATCTAGCCATGCTCCCAGCTTGCACATAGTGTGTCTTGTATCTGTAGGGTGTCACCACCATTAATCCTAACTGTCTGTGAAGCCATCTTTCCAGACTCATGCTGGCATTGCAAATAGGAGTAGGGGTTGGGGCTGTGGACAGAGCATGGCACAGGAGAGGGTGGTTTAGGGAAATCAATTCATGTGGTATGAAATCTTACTTTTGAGTCTGAGGATACGAGGGAAAGACCTCCTGATGGTGGTCAGTCTCTTCTTACACACACACACACACACACACACACACACACACACACACACACACACACACACCTGGTATTGTTGTTATCATCCTGAAAATTCCTCCATGACTCTGATACAGGAATAGTGGGCTGCCACTGAGAACAATGAAGCTTTTCTCAGAGATCCAGGGTCCTGTAAACTTGACAGCCACCAAAGTTGCCTGAGCCAGTGGCGACTTAGGAGTTTTTGTGCCATGAATCAGAAGAATGAAATTCATGGTCCAGAGGGTAAATTCTAGAAGTTTACTGTGGATTCATAGGTAGGAGCTCAAGAGGGAGGGAGAGGGGAGAGGAAGTGGGGTGGGATGGGAATCTCCTGTGTGATAAGAAGTGTCCACTGACCAGAGAGACCAGGGAATTTTTAAAAGGGTGCAGAGCAGAAACTTGGGTGAAGAATGGGGAAGACAATGAGCTGGTCAGCTGTGGGCACATTATGGAAGTCCACAAATTCCTGAATAAAAAATAAAAGATTTTTATTTGGGGAGCACTCACACGAGGAAGGTAAATAAGCACTGCAGTCTTCTGTCCCTGGAGGTGCTCAGACCACCACCCAAGAGCAAGAGCAAGATCCTCCCTCTTCCTTAGAAGGGATCATGTCCCCACACTGAAGCCACACCCTAATGCTGGTACCTCAAATCTATTAGCCGAACAAGTTGCCACTACAGTCAGCCCAATTGGCTCATCAAGTGTCCTGGTGCCCCCTCTCAGTTTCAGTTTTGAAGTCATACACAGCCTCTGGCACAGATGTTCCTTTGGGACATAACAAAGACACAGGAACCAGAATGTTCTGGTGTTCCTGGCCTCTAGCAAGGACAGTCATAAAACCGATGGTTTAGGAACCTTGCCCCACCTGGCCAGTTTCTGTCTCCTGTTCTCATCTCTCTGTGTTGTTCCACAGCCCAGTGAGAAGGCCCCTAGACTCACCTCTTCTGCTTTCCTGTCCCTGTCCTCTACTGTTTCTTTGCAACCTGGTAAAATGGGCTCCAGGGTCACAGGGCACCTGTCTCCTCCTTGCCTCCAGCAGGCTGTACTCTCTTCCTTTGCATGTTTAGTCTTTGCCCGTTACCAGGTCTCTGAAGTCATGCTGCAGTCCTATAGACAGTGGCTGCTTTTTCCTCCCTACTGTGGTATTTACATCAGAGCCCTTGTCCTCATTTGTATTAGATGGCTCTTGGATGAAGACATCTGCCATCCACCACATTCACTTATTTGAGGCTCTGCCTAGTCCTTTTCTGTGTTCCCCAGCAACAAGCCCTGTGTGGATACAGAGAGGAAACCCTCTATCATTTAATTTGAAGAGAAATGTGATGACTAGTTGAAACTCTACGTGAACATCCATATCCAAACTTAAGTTTTATCAGTTCCATGTGTCTTTAACCATTGAACAGATGTGTATTAAATAAGCAAGGATACTCTTGATCATACCTATGGAGGGCAGACCATAAAACTGTATCCTGGAAACCCTGTCTTATTACATGATTTATGAAGATCATAGAAAATGCATCTTTTGGACTCCTTTAATTACACCCCCAAGCCAAACAATTATTTCCAACTCCAAGTGGGTGATGCGATTTTACTAATTAATCCTTGTAAAGGGTTTTGAGATCTTCTGAAAGGTGACAATGTATGAAGCCTTTAGTGACAACCTAATTATTATTATTACAAGGCACAAAGCTCAGAGAGCTTGAAAGATCCCCAGGTACCATTCAAAATAGTAAGAGGAAAAAAAATAAAATAAAAAAGCAAAAAAGCCCGTGGAAGAATTTTAACATGGAATTATTCAATTGTGGGCTCTTAATCTTGGCCAGGATTTTAGAAGTAATCTTTCTGGAGCCTGGCCTCATAGTTTCCCTAACTGATGCTCATACCAGAATGTCCCTGACCAGTGTTCACTGCCCCGGGGCCAAACGGTAGAACCCTTAAGCCAGATACCAGTTCCCTGTGTTCACATCACATCTTTCCCATGCCATAGTGAAGACTTGGGCAAATAACTGAGCCTTAGGGTTTTTTTTTTTTTTATGAGTAGATGGCAGTGATATCACTTTCCATAGGCCTTGTTGCACAAACACACCCTAAGCAGTGCTTAGTGAGCTCTTTGCTGCAAGATAAATGATGGCTAACCATTGGTATTAGAGACGCTTGAATTATCCACCGAGTCTATAAAAAGATATAAGAAAGCACAAGGTACCTGGCACCAGCATTGCTCCTACTTTAGTGTTTATGTTGAGCATGTATGGAGTCCCAGGGTGTGATGGTGCAGTGCTGGTGAAGGACTTGCAGAGTCTCTAGATAAGATGTGCTATTCCAGCAGGAAAACAAACAAACAAACAAACCCAGTCCAGAGCCTTTTGCTTCTTCCAACTCACAGACAAGTAGACTTTGCTTTTCAGGCAAAGCTCTGTGCTGGGCAAGTATCTCAGCTAGGACAGAGCTATTGGTAATAGCCAAAGCCCTTAAGTTCACAGACCCAGAGCCAGTGAAATGACTTAACCCAGTAAAGATACCTGCTGCCCAGCCTGATGACCTGAGCTTAATCCCTAGTCTTACGTGATAGAAGAAAAGAACCAAATCTCACAAGTTATCCTCTGATCTCTACTCATGTGTCATGGCATGCATGTGTATACACACACACACACACACACACACACACACACACACACACACACACACACTTAAAAATGTAGCAAAACATATTTAAAGTTCAAGGCCTCACTGGGTGTCATCATGACTGAATCTCAGGACCCATGGCCACTTCTGATTGTGAGGACAGATGGATGACTCTGTGAAGTTGTTTCATAGTCTGCAAACAGCCACAACTGTTATTGACAGCTGTCTCACAGCTCACCCTATCATCCTGTGCACACTATTCTCTGTGGGGTATCTCAGAGCCAGCTGCAGTCCTGCAGGGTCCATGGAGGCCCAGCTTCCACTGGACACAAACAATGTGCAGATGTAAGTGAAAGCAGCCTGAGTCCTCTGACTGGAATCAACGCAAAATGACTCATGTAATTGCCCTGTGTGCGTGCATACCCTGAATCTTCCTTGTTCACCCACCCACACAACTCTGCCATTAAAGATTCCCGTGCCCTGCAAGAAAAAAAGGGGGGGAGACAACTTCAAACACCTAGGGCTTCAAAGAGGTCACCTATGCCATTCTAAACGTGGAAGGGTCTGCTGGCATCCTGGTCCAAGCACCCTGGTCCAGTCACACTGAAGCTACTGTTGTTTGCCTTTCTCCCAGTCTTCCCTTTAAATTTCTGGAGAGGGATTTCTAGGGTCTCCCCCTTGGGAATTAGTTGTAGGAATAATTGGGCCAGTGGAGTGTAGAAGATATATCCAGCACAACCCGTGCACTACTAGAAAAAGTGACCTAGATCAAGCAGCTGGTGAATCCAGGGCTATTGTGGGGACCCCCTGCCACCTACTGACTTGCAACTGAACCCACATTCTCCATAGCTCCTATCCCCTGGCTGGGGGAGGGGCTGAGAGAGCAGAGGAAGGTGGGGGAGGTGAAGGGTACAGTGAGTTGTCCCTTTAGGGAAAGGCACCCCGACCCTCCATCCCCCTACATCCACTGCACCCACAGAAAGAAAAGTGAAGTGAGGATAGGGAGGGAAGGGTGGTGGGTAGGGGAGGCCAATACAGGAACTCTGAGCTGGCTCCTGGGTGTTAGCATAGAGAGCTGGCAGCCTGTAAGAGAGAGGGAGTGTGTGTGTGTGTGTGTGTGTGAGAGAGAGAGAGAGAGAGAGAGAGAGAGAGAGAGACGAGAAGAGAGAGAGAGAGAGAGAGAGAGAGAGAGAGAGAGAGAACGGAGAATGGGAGGGTGAGAGAGGCTGGCTGCTAGAGAAGAGGAGGAGAGCAGAGGGAGAGGGGGAGCAAGCAAGCTAGCGCTCCAAGCATGAGGACCGGCTGCTCCCGGCTCAGTTAATCTGGCTGTCAGTCGGTGTTAAAGCTGCAGTTTAACTGCTCGGCTCCCCTTCCAAGAGAAACAAGAGGAACCTCGCAGAAGGAAGGGAGGAAGGAAAGAAGCAAGCAAGGAACTGCAACTGCAGGAGGAAAAGAGCCGGCAGAGCAGCAAGAAGAATCAAAGGAAGGGGAGGGAAGACCAAATCTATGGTTGGACCAGGGCTTCTTTTTCGCCAATGTAAAAAGGAATATGCCGTACATCTTTGCCTTTTTCTGCACCGGTTTTCTAGGTGCGGTTGTGGGTGCCAATTTCCCCAACAATATCCAGATAGGTGAGTGAGGGGGGCAGCTGGGGAGGGACTTTGGGGATCTGGCCAGGGATTTTTTTTTTTTTTTTTTTTTTTTGAGGGGAGATTTCTCAACCCATTCTCATCCCGAGCTGTTGTGCTTGGCAATTGAAAGCCAGGATAGGAGGAAGGAAGACTTGGATTGCCAGTGGGGGGAAAGGGGTTTCATCCTCACCAGATGTAGCGATGCAGCGAGGGGCACAAGGGAAGTGTTCTCTCCCGTGTGTGTATGTGTGTGTGCACACACAGGTGCACATACACCCGCACACTCTGAACATGAGCGCCTGAAATGGAGGAGCCTCTCCGTTCCAGCGAGGGAAAAATATCATCAGCCTGCGCTTCCAGCAGGGCTCAGAGTGTTTAAGGAGTTAACTCTGGCTAGGTGGATGGTGCCTGCTCTCCTTGATTTATATAAATATGTATGGTGGGCGTATGTGTGTTGTGATTATATGTTAAATGTGCATATATAGCCGAAGTGATGGGGATGGCAGTGATGTCTTGACTGGGGGAGGGGAAAGAGACCCCTCACAGAGAAGGATACTAGGGTACTAGGGTACTAGGTTGACTGCCTCTGCTGAGAAACGTCCCAGACCCCACTCTGTGGCCAGGGCTCTGTGGACCCCTGTAGCTGGCTTCCTTTTGCCATCTGCCATGCTGGGCTATTTCCCCCATTCCCTGATCCTGGAACTTCCAAGCCTGCCTTTTCTCTCATCCTTGCCCCTTCCTCTTTAGTGCTCTGTCCATAGACACTGTCACCAGTGCTCTGAGCACCCACACATGCACAGCCACCCCCCCAATGCCCCCAGCAGCAGTTCCCATGCCTGGGTTCCATCCTCTCAACCTGCAGGTGGGTTTCAACACCCTGCACGCCTTTCTGTCCTTCATTTCCCTTCATTGTATTGATGTAGTAGCTGACAGGTATTGCTATTCCTGTAACCATGGGGAAAAGCCAGACAAATGAAGCAACAGCACCAGTAACAGGGCTTGGGGTCAGGGTGACCAGCAGCTCAGTATCTTTTGTGACCCAGCATCAGCCAGGCTGCTGTGCTTTGAGACATATTGGCTGGCTGGCTTTCTGCTTTCTCCCCGCACCAGGGGCTGGCTTACTATGGAGAGTTCCATCTCAGCAACTACTGCTTTTTGTGTGAATGTTTGTGTTTGGGGGGGGGGTGATGGTGCAGTGTGGGGGATCTAGTGGGCACAAGCATGATGCTAATTGCCTCTTGGGGCCTTTTCAGCTCCCTGACTCCTGGTACTGTTGGGGTGACTGTGGAGTAACTTGCTTTGTTTCCTGACACCTGTTAAGCTGTCTTCTGAAGTGTGTACATGTGTGCATGAGCTCCTGCCTTACAGGCAAACTTCCTGCCTCCGGGAGACACTTCCCTTGTGGCCCAGCCTGTAGCTTCTCCCTCCCACCTCCCACCTGCTCACTTCCATTCACTGTAAAGAGTAGAAAACCAGAACCAGAGGAGTATGGGGTGTGGTCACCTGGGAGGAGATAATGGAGCATCCCCAGCAAGAGTAATATTTTTAGGGTTTTTTTTTTTTTGGTAGTTTGTTTTTGCTTTTTAAAATGAGGATATAAGTGTGTGTGCAAGTCACCTGTACTGACCTGTGGCACGTTCTTACCTACTGTCTATACTTTACAAGTTGTAATCTCTCATCAAGGAAACTGTGCCCTGGCGTCTACAGGTGTGTTTGTACATCATCATTGTAGTGTAAGAGCTTGGGGTGGGTATTTATGTGGGCACACCCACATTTGCCCACGCATGCCTGCAGATATTTCATGTTCAGTCCCAGTAACTGTTGCTCTTTTCAAACACAAGGGAGACCCATCTACCACTAGAAGAAATGCTGAAATTATCACCTCCGTGAGGTTGCCATCAATTCCACTTTCATGATCTCTAACACAAGCCTCAAAGGTCCGTAGTCAGCTCTCAAAGCCAATCATGCATCCACTGCACAGAAAGTTATCATTACATTACTGGAACTGCGAATTCCTGGCCAATCTGAGATAAACTTCTGTGTACACATTTGTTGTAGTCCAGCCCCTAGAAATAGCTGCTTTCAATTTACAGGAATGTATTTCAATTCATTTGCACATTACAAAGGAAACCCCTGTGCCCTTGTGTCTTGGAACACAAACCCTGGGGGATACCTTCCCTGTGCTGTTTACCAGAAGATGTTGGCACTCTTAAGACCCCCACATCTGCAGAGCACAATGACAACCCCTTATGTAACCAGACATTCCTAGGTATCTGGGAACATGAGCAATGAAAGAAAAACCCAGAGTTCTCAGAGAAAATAAATAATAAACTTCGAAGGCAATGGGCTAGTTACATTGCATGCAGATCTGGCCAAGTCTCAAAACAAATAGTTACAGTGGTATAAAAGCCCAAGAGGTCCCAGGCCTTGATTTCTGCCACTTTGCAATGCTTCCTTGTAACTGAAGCCTCTGTGATTAAGAAATGGGATCCAAATAAAGATGAAATAAATGCAGGGAAGGTGTGTGTGTGTGTGTGTGTGTGTGTGTGTGTGTGTGTGTGTGTGTGTGTAAACAGAGGCTCGTGGAGATCTGGCAGAAATGAGAAGGGAAGAAATAAAATTCTATATGTCTCCTATGTTCTCTGCTATTTGCTGATCCAAGGGGCACATAGCCAAATGTTGGGGCAGAGTGGTAGGTGTCAGGGGTCCTGTCATAGAAGCTATCCATAGAGTGTAAGCTTTGGCATCCAGTTGAGTCTGTTTGGATTACCTACAGGGAAAGCTATGACCATAGGTCTGGATTTGCATGGGAGAGGCCTGGGCTCTCTGTGGTGGGCCACTGTGCAAATGAGACCTGTCTCTACCCCAGACTTACTATATTGCCTTTTCTTTCCTTACAGGGGGATTATTTCCAAACCAACAATCGCAGGAACATGCAGCTTTTAGGTTTGCTTTGTCACAACTCACAGAGCCCCCCAAGCTGCTTCCCCAGATTGATATTGTGAACATCAGTGACAGTTTCGAGATGACTTACCGATGTAAGTAACGGCTGCTATTTCTGACATGTCTTTCTGCGCTAGACCCGTGATGGGAGGGCCCGTGGGTAGGTGTTGTTGTTGCAAAAATGACTCCAGTCCTCATTTGTCTTCGTGAGAGAAGGCCCTTCAAGGGAAATTTCCAGAGCCTTTTAAGTGGTTCCCACAGTCTATATTTTGGCCCTTCTGTTTTGTGGAATGGGTATGCTTTTTCACCATCAGTGAGTTTTAAATGGCAACCTGGTGGGGTCTTGGGTTGGCTGCATCTGGCTTACTCCACTGGGGCCTCTCGATTGAGGAGTTTTACAAATAAGCAACAGCTGAGTGATGGAGAAGGAATGGTTCTGACTTGAAGACAATGGTGTTAAAAGTGCCTCAGCCATTTTCTGCCCATCAGTTAGAAGAACAAAGGTGTGCCTATGTTTTATAGGCACAGGTGGATGCGAAGCGTGTCATCTTTGGACAACATGGATAATAATTATTGAAATGTGGTGGCTCGGTAATTCCCAAAGATGAAGTGGCTGCCTGCTTAAGACAGGTTGTGGGTTAAAAAGCAAAGGATCTGAGAAGTCTACACCGTTTTAGTGGTGACCTTGGAGCATAAAACAAAACAACAAGGGGTAGCTACATCAGGGACGTCTGAGGCAACAGCATTATAAAATGTGTTGAGCAAATGTGGCTGACACAGGAACCTAACAAGTAAATCTGTGTGTGTGTGTGAGGGGGGGTGTTGTATAGCTGTCACTCTGTGTCAGATGAAAGTCTAAATAATAATCAGTAAAGACATTGTCCCTCTAGGGACTAAGCTCTAGTGGAACTGCTCGGCAAGAAAGTGTAAGCTTTTAGAATGAGGGAGAACAATTATGGACCCCAGGCTGGACTGAATTGGAACAGTAGGTTTGTGAGCCACCATTGGTTTCATGACCTCTGACAAGCTACTGATGGTTGAAGGCATGGATGTGTCTTTGCGTCTTTCATCTCTCCCCACTTTCTCTTATGGGGGCTGCTTGGTGATTGCTGCTGGGGAGACTTTGAAGTCTCCATGTAATAAGAATTCAAGATTTCCTCTGCCTTTCAGATCATACACAGGATAATGTTGGTATGAATTCCAGGAGTTACCACTTACTGGAGGGTTTTCCTAAGTGCGCCATGGGTATGGATTCGTTGTCATTCATTGATTGTTGTCTACAGAACTTGTGGCACTAGCTGCTTTGGGGAACTGTCTGTTTAAATCCTTGATGGAGCTTTGCAGAGAATTGTTGTCATCCTTTTTGAGACAGGAGCCAGAGGTGGGGCAGCTATGAAACCTTCACAAGGTCAGTGGAGAAGTCAACAGTGGTCTTGTGAACACCCTCAAGTCCACATTTCTGCTGCTACTGATAAACAGACAGAGCCACCTATCCTTAAGTTACCTTAATGACAGTGACTGAAGTAACACAGGGTGATCTGATGAGGCAGTGGCCTGATCCAGCACCTAAAGAGATAAAGAGTTCCAAGTACAGCAGTGACCTTGCATAGGAGTGACTACTCTGCATCCTGGTAAAGCCAGGTGGAAGATCTTGTCTGGTGTGTTATTTGCTGCATTAGCTGATTGACCAAATGCCTGACAAGAAGCAGCTTGAGGTGCGAAGGGTTTATTTGGGCCTGTGGTTTGAGAACACAGTCCCTTGTGACAGTGTTGACTGGATGGCAGGAGCCTGGGGCTGTTTGCTCACATTTGAGCAGATCAGGAAGCAGAGAAAAGGGGATGTTAGAGTTCCGGTAGTTTTCTCTTTTTATTTAGTCTACTACCCCAGGTCATGGCTAGTGCGGCTTCCTGCAATCAGGGTGGGCCTTCCCCCACTCAGTTAATGCCCCCAGACATTCCCATAGATAAGCCCTAGGTAGTCTTGTCAAAACCAACTGGTGAGCTTGTTGTCAAAATCAACAGTCACACTTACGATGTGGAAGAAAAAGAGCTAACATTGAGTCTTTGGGGCTAGGTTTGCAAAAACATCCCAGAAAGAATTGAGAACAATGCAGAGCATGTGTTTAGCTATTGGCTAACCTCTTAATTCCTTTCCTGTGGCTTAGAGAAGGTTTACAAGGGGAAGACTTGAGTGGGACATCAGTATGTCTATGCCACCCAAACCACCAGTATGCTTAAACAAGTAGGAAGATGCCTTTTGGGTCTGGAGAGAAGGCTCAGCAGTTAAGAACATGAACTACTCTAGCAAAGGATCCACATTCAGTTCCCAGAACCTACATCCAGTGGCTCACAACCTCCTGTAACTCCAGATGTAGAGAATCTGACACCTTCCTCTGGCCTTCATTGGTACCAGCACTCAGGGTGGGTGGGGGGCGTATCTTTAGAGGAGAAGCCCCGATTTCATTGCTTTGGTCAAACTTTCAAAGGTGTTCACTGCCCAGCAAGGGCAAGAGAATTGATAAGAATAAATAAGTGGCACATGTACTGTCAGCTCACAGGGCTGACAAGTCAAGACACTGAGTGTTAAGACAAGATATAAGGATACAATGAGGAGGAAATGTGCCAAGGCAAGAAGTGGTGTTTCTTGTCTGTTATCATTACAACCTAAGACCTGATCTTACAGAGAGCTGCTGGCTGGTTATTGGAAGGTAAAATCTTGACACAGGCAAGGTTGCCCATTATGGCAGTAGATCTGAGGTTTTGAACTTAATGCCTGCTGTATACTAACACTGATTGTTCCTTATTTCTGCTTTGTGACTCTGGCTGTTCTTTTGATGTTTCTTCAAGCTACAAACCAAGGTGGACATTGGAAACAGAGAGGATAAAACATTGGTTCTTAATTAGATTACACCCCAAAAGGGACATGGGGAGGCTATCCAAGAAGCAATAAAGCCATTTATGCTTAGACCTTCAGTTTTTGCTCTTTAGCTCCAAGATCAGAGAGAATGGGAGAGAGTTGGGAGAGCAATGGCATTTTAGTTCCTGTCTGCTACTTTCACAGGACACTATGAAACCTTTCGTGACTTATATTTGTGTGGCCCTTCAGTATGGAAATCTGTACACCTCTCCCAGTTTAAACTGAATAAAAACCATCAAAGAGAGATAGTGGTTCTTGGAAGAAAGGGTTAATTTATCAGACATGGAAAACTAAGTAAAGCATATTATTCAGATTTAACTTGGTGTGCTTTCTGAAATATGAAGTAGCTGTTACCTCAAACTAATTCTCCATTCAGTTTTGACTTCAGAAAATGAGAAAGTGTTTATCGTTTCAATTTGACCATTCAGTTTTGTTTTTGATGCATTTTGCTATTCATTATCCCTCCACCAGAGGGTGGAGAAAGGAAGGGAGAAGAAATATATAGGCTGTCCCTGCTAGAAGTTTCAGCAACAGGCAGTCTAAGGGGAGGGTGCTGAATACAAGGCAAGGGATGCAGGAGAGATGGACAGAGCATCCTGACTCTTGCTGGTCAAAGTGAGAGTCTGGTATCTTTGTAAAAGGATACTCCTCACCAGCCATTATTTGGGGGTGGTGATTAGATCATCAATCCAAATGTCTTGGAGTCTCCTTCCAAATCTACAAAGACAGATTAGGGGCAGATATCTATAAAGCAGTGTTTGCAGGCTGGCTATCCACCAGGCCTTTATGTGGTAAGAGGGGATAAACGAACATGCGACATGCTAAGTGGAACTCCAGTTAGTTAGTGATCCAAGGAACACTGGTATAGGCTCATCTTACCTTTGCATGTATTCCTTCATTCATTATTCCATTCATTCTTCTGTATCTCATATACATATACACATCACACACACACACACACACACACACACACACACACACACACACACACTTCCTTCTTCATGTCAAGCCCTGTGCCAGATGTAGACACTGTAAGGACAAAAAAAAAAAAAAAAAAAAAAAAAACCCAAAAAACAAAAACAAAAGCAGAGATCCAGCTTTGTGCATTCTATGGTTTAGTCAAGAGGTTCCTGGACTTGGATGCACACAGCATTCAACCAGAGGGCTGGTTTAAAGCAAGGCTCAGCAGTGGTTTCTCTTCTTCCAGAATCAGAATATTTAAGAGCAGACCCAGAAGACTATGCTTCTTAGTATGGGCACCACAGCTTAAGCAACTCTTTTATCTAAAAAGTCTTCCATTTCTACAGTAAGCATTTCTGAGCCCTTAACCAAACCCAGGCATAACGTTAAGTACCAGAAATGCAGACAAAGCTAAGACACGTTCTCTGCCCTGGAGGACTTTATCCCCAGCGAGGCACACTGTCCTGTAAGAGAAAATTAAAATGTAATGTTGTACGTGCCTTAGCAGAGATTTCTAAGGAGTGTTACAGGCACAGGGAGGCACAGGGTTAGCCTTGCTGAGAGTGTGGAGGAGAAGGAGGACTGGAAGAGTAGAGGATGCCGTTTTCTGGGTCGAGAGAATAATGAGTGTAGAGGGGACACGTTACTGACTTTAGGAGTTCTCTAGACATGCTTCTTACCTCGGCATCGATCACAGGCTGTGAAAATGGTCACCAAATGACCAGCCATGAACCCTTTCCAGGGCAGAACAGAGATTGCTGTGCCAAAAGATGAAATTTCAAGCTAAAATTTAGATGTCCCATCTTTTTAAAAATGTAAAAGATAGAGAACAATCTGCACAAGATTGGATCCTCAACCTCCTGTCATGGAAGAGGGTCCTTGTCCTCCTGGAGGATTTATGTGCTGTTAATGGTAGGTGGGAAGGACAAGACATTTCTTTCAGTGGTGTAGCCACTGACCAGGTACGCAGGAGCCTGTAAACAGCCCCTTACCTCATGCTCCTATTAGTAACTGTTGGGAAATAGAAGGGAATTAGTGTAAGTGGAGAAAATACGAGAGAGGGCAAGGGGTGACTATGGTCAATACACGCTGCATATATGTATGAAAATGCCATGGTGAGAAAATATGTATATAATTAATATATCTAATAAAGTTTAAAACTTTATTGAAAGATGAAGCAGCATTAAGCTCAACTCTATGTAGCCTACATTAATAGAAAAGGAATGGTAGTGACCGTCCAAATGGGGCCCTTCCTGACCAGTCCAATTCTCTTTCTTAACCCATTGGCTCATGGAAACATTGTCTCTGTAAGCCTCATGGACCTCTCAAGCAGTATTGCCTATGTGGAGTGTCTATCCACTGCTAGAATGTAAACTGGTCCCCTAAGAGGGCATGTTCCCATACACTGTGGTACCAAATCCATGTGCAAACATCCCTAACATCAAGGAGCAAAGTCCAGGGCTCATTCACACAGTGTAAAGATGACAATAGCCTAAGTTACAGTCAGGTGGAGGGCAATAGACAACTCTGCCACAGTGGGACTCCCATTGTAGGCCCACTTGGAATTCCCAAGGGTGTTCTATCAAGGCTTTGGGTACTGGCCACAGGCAAGAGCCTCTTAGCTGCTGTATAAGCTTCACACATCACATTAAAATCTTAGACTCAGTCCACAGACTCATGGTGCTCACCTTCCAGGATGCTTTTCCTAAGGTAGACAAAAACCAGCTTTTCTATCTCCTTTTAAAAAAGAATTAAGGCACCGGGTATTGGTGGCACATGCCTTTAATCCCAGCACTTGGGAGGCAGAGGCAGGCTGATCTCTGTGAGTTCAAGGCCAGCCTGGTCTCCAGAGCGAGTGCTAGGATAGGCTCCAAAGCTACACAGAGAAACTCTGTCTCGAAAAACCAAAAAAAAAAAAAAAAGAAAAGAAAAAAGAATTAAGGCACTAAGCAATGCTGGGCACATATTCCTACCCACCATCTACTGTCTAGAACTGAGAATTACTCTTTGTTTTGTTTTGTTTTTTATTTTTAATATAAAGCATAAGCTTCTAGGTTTAGCCAAGCTATGCCCTGTCATTCATGTAATCAGATGATTTTGCTTAACCAGGTCTGTACACAAGCCAGCGCTCTCATTGATTTATTCCCTTTAGTGTCCAGTATTATGTTATTTTATTATAATGTCTACCATTCACCCTGTAAGAAATAGTAAAGGGCACAAAAGATGTATAACACCTACCCATCCCCCCCAAAAAAACAGCCTTAATATAGAAATGAAGAGAGTGTAACTGGTGATGGGGTGAGCAAAGGCTATCCCAAAGTCTTCCTGGTCACTGGCTCACCCCAGATACTGTCTTAGATATAATGATCCCACTTTATAGATGCTGATACTGAAAATAATGGAGATTGTTTGGACATTATTCAACAAGAACCTAAATTAGTCTTGGAAGGCAATTTGTGGGGAGGAGGTTTCAGAGAAAATGAGCTTTTCTTTTTTATTGCAAAGGTGAAAGAGCCCAGGTAACACATGTGACCTTGGAGGTAGAGTCTGATTGAGGATAAGACAGACACTGTGACCGTGGATAGCAGGACTGCAGATGAAGAGAGGCTTGAGTGGGCATTGGAAGATGGAAAAGACATTAGTGATGGAGAGGACGGGAGATGTTTGCAGAGGATAAATTCACAGTATCAGTATCCTCCCTCTACCTTAACCACACTGTACATGCCCATTTTCTGAGCTGGAGAGTGGAGCTTTTGTATTCTGTACTCTGTGGTATGACTTTTCCTGGAGTAACATGAAGGAACACAGATAGGGCCCAAATGACAGACCAGTGCAATGATGCCACCAGAGTCTAGTGTAGTGAGTACCTAAGTATAGAATGGGATTACTTAAAGCATTGTCAGTGATGGGTTACAGGAGCACAGTGACTCAAAGGCAGCTACGCCACCAAAAGGCCCATCCCAGCATGAAAGCTGCCTCCATGGAACTCTTGCTAGGCTCTGCAAGCATCTTGACTCCTAGTCAAATCTCCTTTGCCAACTCGCAGCTTTGATAGCCTTAGGAAGGGGCTATCAGCAGTTTCTTGGGCCTTCAGAGGCTCCATTATTTCCTATCTTATGAGTGTCTCTTCTCCATCCAGAAGGGACTGTCTCAATTCAGAGGAAATGGTTACACTGCTCACCCAGCACACCCACACCATGCCCCTGGCTGAGGGCGGATGTCTACATTTCTCTAGTTAATATGACAACCTGCTTGGGCTCCTCCATCTTTATCGATGCTCGCACAATAAGACACACAGGTGTTGACACTGGTGTGTGATTGACTCTCGTTTCTCTTTCTTACCAGAGGCTTATTGATAAATACCTCTTCCCCTGGGTAAATATCTCTGTGTGTGTGGGAAGGGTGATGGCTGCTGTTATCTCAGAGCCTTGGGGCAAAGTGGTTATGTGAGCTGGGAAACTGGTAAGATTCAGAGATGCATTCAGCCACTCAGAGCGACCATCACTGTCTTCCTTGCAGCGGATGTCCCATCATGCCCCTTCCTCACCATGCAGACAGCTGCTGCTATCTATCCACACTCTTTCCAACATGACCTCAAACTCCCTCTCACTTCAACATTCTAAGCAGCTACTGCAAATTGGTCAGAGTTGACTCCAGAGATGAAATCCATTTGCCATTACAGGGCATTGCAATAAGAACTGAGGGAAAGGAAAGATACCAAACATTGATTCTCCCTCAAGGGGCTCAGGGTCTTACAGAGTAAATAGGCTTGAACAAAGAGAAGATAAAAGGATACCTGCCCCCTCCCCTCTCTCTCTCTCTCTCTCTCTCTCTCTCTCTCTCTCTCTCTCTCTCTCTTCCCCACTCCTCCTCTCCCTCCTCTTTTCTCCCCTTCCTCCCTTGCCCCCTCCTCTTCTCATCTCCTCCCCTCCTTTTCTCTTTCTCATGCATGTTCATTAGAGGAAACTTCTTCCAGTCTTCCCTCTTGTTGTAAGTAAACTTCCAGCTGGAGCCATGTAGGTTCTGTCAAATAAGAGGATTCAAGCAGAAACCAGAAAGGCAGGTGGGCTGACGACATACCACAAACGTGCAGCATGTGCAGCACAATGGAAGGGTATTGAATTCTCCAGGTTCAGGTGTGAAGATCCGGATTCAAACAACAGACTGTCTTCTTATTCGGATAGTCTTAGAGGTGTCCAAGCACCCTCCCAGAATCCTTCTGCCTTGTGTGTTTGTGCATGCAAGTGCACATGTCTGTGTAGAGATCCATGCATGTGTATGCTGTACATACACGTGGAGGCCAAAGTTCAAACTCTGGTGTTGTTCCTCAGGAGCCATCCACTTTGAGTTTTTTGTCTATTTGTTTCTGAAGTAAGCCTCTTCGTGAGATCTGGGGCTTGTGGGTTTTGCTAGGCTAGGCTGGGCTGGCTAGCTAGAGAGCCTAGGAATCTGCCTGTCTTTGTCTCTCCAGGTTTGAAAATGTGCATCATCACTCCTGGCTTTGCATGGAAACTGGGGGTTGAGCTCAGATCCCCATGCTTTTAAGACAAGCACTTTGTCATCTGAGCATCTCCCTGATTCCTAGGACTGGGTGTTTATGCTGAGTACACATGGAAAACTTGAGAGATAGGATCACCTCTCTAACCTTCAGGTCGGGGATGGTCCTTAAAACCAACCAAGACTATAGGGAAACTGCACCCCACCCCAAAGTGAAATAGCCCTACATGTTGTATGCAAAGGCAGACATGTTCATTTGGGGTCCAGGCATATTTAAGGAGAGCTTACTGTTAAGACAATAAGAAGATAACCTGTGCTCACGGTGTGTCCCAGCTAGAAACAACTGCAGATGACTCAAATAAAGTAATTGACTCCGAGGATGTGCTAAAGGGAGAAAGCACATGACACATAGGAACCAGCTGTAGGCAGAGGCATAGCTAGGGGGTCTGAGCTGAGCACAGAAGCTTGTCATGGCATACTGGCAAAGACAAGTGGAGGATTCTAGTTGTGCTCTAGACTGCCTGCTGGAAAGACACAGGGACATGTGTGGCTAGAGCCAGATTGTGTTACACATTCTAAGCCACAGAAAAACACCTGAAAATTTTAAGCAACGAAGTGCTTCTTCAGACGTTGATTTTCTCAAAAGGAGTCCTATCTCCCCCTCCCTAAATTCAAGAGCAGTGAGTAGGGGGGAGACAGTGTTTTGCCACACAGCAGTCTGAAGATGACTTTGGGCCAGAGTACAATGGCCTCTGCTCCTTTACTCCTATATCTAATATAGGGTGAAGGCAGGCAGGAAACAGGACAAGAGACTCTGGAAGGGAGGGGAGCTGATGATATATGGATGAATGGCTGTGACATGTAGTTTTGTGAGCCCATAGGAAAATATCTGTGATAGCTGCTGGCTGATCCAGGCAGGGCATGGAATTCTGGAGACCCTGTGCACAGCAGGGAATCATGTGGGTCTCCTAGCATTGAAGGCAGACAGTATATGGAGTCCAGTCTGTCTATAAAGGGTGACGGTAGTTCTCCAATTCCCAGTTCCTTCCCTTGTACCTACACACAGTCCCTCCTGTACTCCCTGCTCAAAGTTATTATTCTTTCAGGTAATGTAACGTATGTCCACTTTCACAGCAGCTGGTAGACTGAGACAGGAGGATAGCCATGAGTTTGAGGCTATATCTACCACATAGTGGGTTGGAAGCTAACCTGGGAAAACTCCTGTGGAAGACGGAGAGAGAGGAAGGGAGGGAAAGGGAGGCAGGAGAGGAAGAAGGAGTAAACTAGAGAGGGAAGGGAAGGAGAGAAGAAGTGCTGTCCTATCAGCCCCCTCTGTCTCCTCTCCTGAACCACTCTCTCCTCTACACCACAGTCCCAAGCTCTTTCCACTCAATGCCGGAATCATCCATCCCATGCCCTGTAGTCACCAGTCTCTGTATTCTCTGCTCACTGGGAGGGATGGCTTGAGGTCCATGACCTTGGTTTCTTCAGTGTCTCATTAGCATCACCACAGAGCAGTGTGCACTGGTGCTAGCCCGATGAATGGATGGGTGATGCACCAGCAATGGCAGTGTGGAGAGCAAGGCCACCTATGGCTGTGGTGCTGGGAGACACCCTGATTCTGTTGAGTTCTGAGAGTTCTGGGAGGCTGTATTACAAAACCCCATGTGGTTCTATGTGGCTGAAAAGTGACAGGGTGAAAGCCAGATGTGAGTCATTCCTGCAACTCTAGATGATTATGAGGACTCTGGATAAGGCACCAGATGCCTTTGTTTTGTTTCACATGTTTTGTTTCACATGAAATTGTTTCATATATATATATATATATATATATATGTGTGTGTGTGTGTGTGTGTGTGTGTGTGTGTGTGTGTGTGTGTGTGTTTGTGTATATGTGTGTGGTGTGGCATGAGTGCACTCAAGTGCACGCACATATATATACGCCTATCAGAAGAGAAGAGGATGTGGGAAATCCTTCTCTATCAGTCTCTGTCTTGTTCCTTTGAGACTGGGTCTCTCACTGAAGTTTAAACTAAGCTGATGGTCAGCAAGTCCCAGCTAGCGTCCTATGTATGTCTCCCACAGCACTGGAGTTACAGGCTCATGCAAGGGTACTAGGTTCTAAACTCAGGTCGTGATTGTGCAGCAAGCACTCTTACTCACTGAAGGCTCTGTCTTTTTAAATAAAGTATCATTAAAGCCTGGGTTCTATGCTGCAGATGTGTGAGCCTGGCCTGCTTTGTTCATGCTGATTCTCTTTTTTTGGAACCACAGTTTCATTCAAAAGATTGTGAAGATAACATGGACCACACACAGTTATCATGGGGTGGGGAAACTACATGACAAAGGGATCCAATCTCCTTTCCACTCCAAAGCCATGAGGGAGACTTCTCTTCTTCTGAGATAAGGAAGTGGTTCTCAGTTGGGGTGTAGTGGTCTGAGTATTTCCAGTTCATTTCCGAGACATCTGTGTGCTAGGTGGGTTCTCCCCATCCCATGGTCCCAGCTCCCTTCCACAGCATGGTGGCAGCGCTCATTGCCGGCCTCAGTGCATGCTGTCTGTCTAGTCACATTTCCCTGGGCATTTAAGCAGCTCGCTGTACTTCCTGCTGGCTTGGTTAAGGGATTCCAGGCACTCAGGTTACTAGACATTTCTTTCCAACATCTATAGCTCTCTCAGTGCTCTTTGGTATGTCCTAGCCAGTCATCTTCAAATCACAAGAAAGTCCAAGGCCACTAGAGGTCCAGGACTCAGCAGCTTCAGGGGAAAAAAACAAAAAGAATGAGACAGGTAGAGGTTAATGAAATTGTTACCCAATGGCTGGGCATCTTTTAGGATCCTCATCAAGTAGAATTTTTAGGATGAAAGTGATTCTCTTAGACTATATTTCATTTTATGTAATTCAGGTACTATTTTACAAAACATCGTGGGAACAGAGATACTATCAAAATTAAATTTTGTGTGGTTACAATACAAGAGATACATTTCCCATCTTTTTTTGTGAACATATCAACTAAGGTTTGGTAGGTGTGTTTGCTGCTTTATAACATGGTTTTGTACTTATTGTAGCTGTCAGGCTACTTCTGTTACACACCCATTCTTAACGACTCCCCAAAGGATCCTATACATTCATACTCTGCCTTACATACACAGCCTCCTTTTACTGGGTGTCAAATTTATAGCTCTTTTGTCTTCTTAAGAACAACATGCAATGATTGTCTTAAGAGCTTTTTAGAAAAATAAATCCTTCTTAAATGAATGGGATTTTTGCTTTGTTTTGTTTCCTGTTTTAACATTACAGTTACTTTCCTTGTGTGAATGTATGCACACACGTGGGGAGGTCAGAGGATAACTTGCAAGAGTTGGTTATCTCCTTCCACTTGTGGATCTTGGGTATCAAACTTGGGTAGTTAGACCTGGCAGCAAGAACCTTTAACTACTGGGCCATCTCACCAGCCTTATTTCAAGCACTTTTAATCAGATTTTATGAGCAATAAGATCAATAGAACTATTTGCAATGAGCATGAACGTAATAATTAGTACAGCAGGATTCTGATGACTTGTTGGCTGCCAGTGCTGACAAGTACTTGCAGAATGAACTTCTGTGTCTAGCTATTTTCCAGATGTACAGTACCGGGTGCTAAAAGCAGAGTCTCCGGGTCATTAGAGCAAGCCAATGCCATTACTCATCTGAAAGGGCTTTGAAAAATCAGAAGTGCTGGGGAAAGGCAGGGTGATATAATTACCCAGGCTTCTTATCCATTAACATAAACATACCATGGATACAATGTGACTAATTAATCTTTAATGTCTTCCTGTGAGGGTGGTCATTATCTATGAATGGATCTCTTTTCAGGATGGGAAAAATTGAAATCGCAAGGCTAAGTTTATTCCAGGCACCAATATGTTTGCATTGCTAACTCATCTCACATGGTTCAGTCCATAAGAGTGGACATAAGGAAATCCTTGTTTGTAGGGATAAAGGCCAACCCTGTTTGTGCAGGGGACAGTCAAGGCTCCATGGTGACAAGTAGTAAAAAACCCACTTATCTGAATAGTTTTTGTTTCAGCTTGTCTCTGGATTCAAGGACTTGAATTGGCATTAAGATGGAGCCAGGGCCTCTTGATCATTAGGCTTAGCTTTGTAGTCAGACACAGGTTGATGTGTAATCAGACAACACTAGCACCCCTCACAGGCCCTCAAAGTCCAGTGGAAGGGGAACCTCCCTTTCCCATCAGCAATACAAAATCCTGGTGCTGGTGTCATTGAACACAAACCTGAGCACATGCTCATTTCTGCATGTGTGAAGCAGCCAGGATGTTAATGTGTTGTGATTGTCCCAGACATAGTCAAATGATTACCCTTAGAGCTTGGACGGCAAGGGTCAGCAAATGATCGATGACTTGAAGCAGCCTTGTTCATGGCTGTGCCATCTTGAACACACCTGCTCTCATCTAGTCAGCCTGCCCAATGGACATGGACACTGGGGAGAACAGTTGCCCCAGAAGAAACCAATATGTTATCACCCACAGAATGAAGATCAGATGCTCAAGAGCAAAACAAGACATGTGTCTTCCTACTGTACATCTCTGTAGAAAGGATAATTCAGAGAGGAGGGAGCCCAACCATTGTAAACCACGGTCTATGTGCTAAATTGGAAGAGTCTCCAAAAGAGAAGACAAGATCAGAGGTCAAGATGGGCAGAAGGTTTGAAATTGAGGCTGAATCATTAGCTAGAGCCATGCAGATATTTGATAATGCTTGTCCAGCCAGAAGCAAACCTGTGCCCATAAGAACAGTTGGAACAGCTTTGTCCACTTGCATGGGTTCCCTTGAGGCTACTCTCTAAAGTCTGTTAAGTCTAAGGAATCTGTCAGTCTCCAGGCACCTGTCCACTCTCCCAGTGACAAGGCAGTCCCTGCTCTGCTCACTCCATCTACTGTGCACAAACACTTTCACGGTCCCGGCTGGAATCTTGGCTGCAGATTTGCTAAGCCCACACCACCAGATGGTCCCATCTTCTAATTGGTTCCATCTCCTCTGGTTTTTGGCAGAAATGAAACTTTCCTGGGCCTGAAGAAGGGAAGGCAGGGAGAGCCAGGATCACAAGAAGGAGGCTTTAACCTGGGCTAAACAGACTGAGATCTTAAGCTAATGCTTATCCAAGGGAAGGGTTCTCTTTTACAGGAGGTCATGAGCTGACAGCCTTCCGTCATTCTCCAGCATGGAATTGCAATGGCTGGAAGGGGATGCCAGCTCATCTAGTGCAGGATGTTCATGAAGTCATGAGTTTTTGCATCAGTGGCAGGTGACATTATTATTGTTAGGCGATTCTTTATCTCTCTCCTCCAGCTCTGTGATTGATTCATATGGTGTCTGGTCATCATATGATGCCCCCTGGATCTGTTTCAACAAAGACACATGGAAGACCATTGCTGGAGAGCCTGCTGGTCCTGGGAAAAAGAGAAGCCCAGGTGTCAGTGGTGGCCAGACAAACTCATGCACTCAAGTCACAAGCAGAGAGATCATATCCCAGCAACCATGGACTTGCCAGTGCTTCAGAGGGCACATATTGTTGTTCATCATATTATAGATGCTGCTTGCTTTCCAATGATAATCCACTGATAGAAGCAACCACCATGTATTCAGCACTTGACTACTCACAAGGCAGATACTGGAGCATGACAGTTCTCATCCTGGTCTCTATAAACCAGGTATTCTAGTAGGGGAGATGGACAATAAACACACTTAAATGTTTTAAGAATAATTTTAATTTTCCTTTTACCTATATGTATGTATGTACATGTGTGTGCATGTTTACTACATGTATGCAGATACCCCTGAGATCAAAAGAGGGCATCAGATCCCCCAGAGCTAGAGTTATAGGCCACTCTGAGCAGCCCAGTGTAATTAGCTAGGAACCTAACTCTGGATCCTTTGCAAAATCAGGACACCCAAGGGTACAGAAACCCTAAGCATGCAAGCAGAGGCCAGGATTTCTAAGCATTCCTCACAGAGAGGGCATGCAGTTGGCTACACTTCCTATCTTGGCTCCGGAAGATTGCAGAGTTTTTTGTTTGTTTGTTTTTGTTTTTTAACCATGATAGCAGGAGGTACGTGCATGCATGAACACGAGTGTGCATGTGTTTGTGTGCACGCATGTGTGTGTGCGTGAATGCCTGTTTCGTTCTTTCACAGGAAAAGAACTACATTCTTCTAGATGTCCCTTTCTAAGCATTTGATTGCAAAACGGATCCTGGGTTTGAATTTTGTGTAAAGAAAATGTTAGGTTGAAGAACTTCACCTTCTCTCTGTGTGTCAAGTTCCTGAGCAAACAGGACACAGACCAGCATCCCTCACTTCTCCTGTGTTGCAGCCTCTTACAGGGCAAAGAACATGACCTCTTCACTCACTGCTCTCTGCTGACTCTTCCTTCAGACAAGAAGCGCCAACACAGGAGTGGAAGGTAGATGGAAACTTAAAAAGGCATAGGGATCCCTATGCCTCTAGAACCCAGGCTGGTCTTAAGTTCAGAAAACTGCTTGACACAAGTTGTCCTTCCTAGCGTTTCTTCCTTTATCCGAGTTGAATCTCAGTGTCCTTGGATGTGATTTCTATGCTGAAGCAAAAGTCTAGTGAAACAATTCCTTTTGGGATCCATGTAAATTTCTCAGTGGCAAAGCCCAATCTTCCATCTTTGTTTCTTGTAACCTATGGTGTATGGTGGTCTTCGCACACCATCAGGGACACTTACTTTACAAGCCTGAATTCTTTTAGACTCACTTTTGGGGTTTCTCAAAAAAAATTAAAAATAAAAATTCTGCTCTGTTTTCCTCACCAAGGTTTCCCCATTATCCAACATGTGGTCCTCTACATCTTGTGTCCAAAACAAGAACTTACATATTTAAATACAAAAGCAGAATGTGGCTCCTGCCCTGCCCCGTCTGCCCTTTATTGCTGCTCAGGAGTGGCTAGCAGCCTTCTCAGGTCTCTCCACCCTTCCTCTACCCCCACACATACCACATGCTGGTCCTGAAGCTCTTCTGCCCCTTGAACTGGTTGGTCCCAATTTCCCTTTCTTTTCTACTGTAGTTGTGGCTTCCATCTTCTGCCGGCTTCCTCCACACTGTGACCCACTGATGGACATCTGGCAGACAGCTTCTTCTCTGCTATGTCTATCCTTGGACCCCCATTTGTCTGAAAAATTTCCCTGAAGCCTTCCCACCTTTCAAAGTCATGCCAGAAGCCCAGTCTCTTTCTAGAACAATCTCTCTCTGCCTACTTATAACTCTAGTCATTCCGTACTCCAGACAAGTGGGCTCCCAGTATTGGCACAGCACATCTCTGAATCTCTCATCACTTTGCTTCTCTTCCTGTGACTGCCTCCTCTGGTAGAGTCCTTTCCCTCACCGCTGACACTCCACACAGGTGAACTGCATCAGCCCTAGGAACACAGCAGAAAACACACCCAGCAAAGCCCCCATGATCATAGGGTAGATGCTCTGCGGAACAAATAGAAACAATCAATTTCAATACTTCTTAAAGGCTGCAGACTCAGCCTATGGAGACAAGGGCAGAGGAGGAGCTGCAGGAGGCTGGTTCTTGTATTTGCCTCCATCTCCTTGTGGTTTGGGGGCATGAATGAAAGCTTCCCTGTGCCCAAGGAGAGAGATGAGGAAGAAACAGGAATAAGTAAGGGGTGTTGCAAAACTCTGTTAAAAATATAACAGATGGATATCTTCAAAGAGAGATTTTTAGAAGGATGGTCAGGGTGCTGGCTTCTCTGAAGAAAAGATATTTTAACTGAGTCTTTGTGTTTGTTTCTTTCTTGGTTGCTGTGACAACTTAGCTCATTGTTTGAGGGCACATGCATCAAACCGGAAGTCATAGTAGCAGGAGTGTGAGGCAGCTGGTCACACTGCATCCACAGTCAGAAAACAGACAGACAGAGAAATTAATTCAGTACTCAGCAAGCTTTCTCTTTTTTCCCTAGGCCAGAGCCACCGCCCATGGTGGGCGATGCCCATAGTTAAGGCGAGTCTTCCACCTTAGGTAGTATAATCTAGGAAATCCATCACTGACACACCCAGAGGCTTGCCTCCTAAGTGATTCTAGATCCTATCAACTGGACCAGCAGGTTAACCATCACAGCTCTGCGATGGATGGAGCTTTCTGTAAGGCTGGGATGTATAATTCTGCATCATACTGTCTATTAAAGGAGCCCCTAACCATGTGAAAGTACTCTGCATTTGAAATCTGACTACTACAACAAGCACAATATTATCCAAGCTTGTTAATTTTAAGTAGCCACAATGGATAGTGTTTGTCACAGTAGACAATACAGACCTAATGCCCAGAATATTGAAGGAAGGAAAGAATAGCAAGTATACAGGCTTTAAAACAAGAACAAGCTTGCATATCCAAGGAACAAAAGCAAAATAAGGCTGTTGTAAAGCATGCTGAGCAAAGAGGAAGGCAGAGTTTTGTAATTATGATAAGAATTTCGGATTAATTTTAAATGCAATACAGTTATTAATGGTAATATAAATATCTGATTTCAATTTTTTTAAAGCCATCAAGGTTCCCGTGGGAAAATGATACAGTGATATAAAACTAACGTGAGACAGCCAGTGTTTGCTGCATGACAAATAGTATCAATATCTCAGTTACTTGTAACAAAAACTTACCATCAATTATGTCTTCAAATTGGCTGAGGTTCACCTGTCCTCAGTTGGATGATCTGAACTCCCAGAAACATAAGTCTACCCTATGTATCTCTCCCAGGAGTAAGAGTACAGAAAGCCAAATATCTGGAGGAGAATCACAGGGATTGAGGCTCAAAACCTTACCATGAATAGACATTTTTCTACTTGGTATCATGACCTGAAATACTGTGTTGGTTCAAGGAAAGTCCCATGCTTGAACCAATGGGGCAGAATGACAAAGCCACACAACAAAGAGAATGGTGCTGAATTCTCCAGTGATGACTCAGGATGCCACAGAGGGGGGTGGAGAGACCAGTTCAGAAGCTCCAGCAGTAATGCATAGGAGGAGTGAAGGTGACATAGTGCGTCAGACAGTCATATGTCATCTTCTCCAGTACCACTACTGTCATGTGAGGCCATTTCTCACTCCTTCAGTAATATGTTATTTGTTTTTTTTTTATTTCATCAGCCCCCCTTTATGGGCTTTTATTGTCCCTTTTTACTTCCTACTTTTTGTACCCCCACCTCCCAAAAAGGCCAAAACCGTCTGTGGAGACCCTCAGTTCTTGGAGAGTAGACAGCAGTTACAGGACTGTATAGCCCAAGTGCCTAGGACAACAAGCCATAAGTACCCCCAGGGTAGGATAATGGTTAAGAATGAGGATTTTGGCTTTCCTAATTTGGGGTCTCAGGTGATTTTTGTAAGAGACTTAACATCTCAAAGCCCTGGTTTCTCATTTTGTAAAGCAACAGTGACAACATTTTCCTCTTACAGCCATGTGGATTGAAAGAGATAAACTTAGAAAGCACTTAGCATAAGACCTGGAGTAGAGTAAGTACCAAATAGATGGGAGCCATTGTTGTTTGTTCAATTTAATTGTTTGTGATGACAAGCTCCTCTGAAGATGCCCTCCAGAGTCTTCATCAGAAAAATCCAATGTTCTTATCAGACTGGAAAGCATGGAGAGGAAAAATGCCCTAGATGGGATTCTGTAATTTAGTTAGGAAATATCTAGACCCAAAGCCTCTTTGATGAGAAAATGGCAGGACAATAAAACACCAAAATAGAGTCACCCCACTCCCTGATCCCTTTTTCTGTCTGCTGCCAGGTGGTATCTGTGGCTCTCTGGGTCTTGCTTTGAGTTTGCTTCCTTAAAATAAGAAAATAAAAGTTAAATTTGGCCCTGCATTTACCTAGGTACAACAAGGCAACATATGTCACATAAGTACATAGCTTATGCTGCCAAGGTCATGTATAAGGTAATGCTAACTAGTTCCTTACAAGGAAGGAGATGATCCAAGGGTGTTTATTATACCATAAAGATTAATCTGAACCCAATTTAAAAAAATATATGTGGTTGAGATTGTTTCTGAAAAGTAGTTTTTTGTCATTCTTATGTTAGTAAGATGACATTGTGTTTCTAGTTTAATGACATCTTGATCATCAGGATCCTGAGAGTCCATGGGTGATGTTACACAACAGGACTGTCTGAAAGTATAGGTGGAAATGGGGATGGGGGTGATTTTTCAGTTCTGAGAGGGCTAGAGGGGCTGGAGTGATATCTCAGGAATTAAGAGTGCTGCTACTCTTAGAAGGAACTGCATTCAGTTCTTAGCATCCATCTGGGCAACTTACAGGTACCTCCAGCTCCAGAAGACCTCATGCCTTCTTCTGACCTCTATAGGTACCTGCACACATGTGGAATACATAAACACCAGAGCGGTAGATAAACATAAATAATAAAAAAAAAAACAAAATAAAAAATTTTAAGTGATGGGGAGTGAGCTTGGTAAATTTGGGGATCTGTGTGAATCTTAGTACAAATCAGACCTTCTAGAAGATGGATTTGTGAGGAGTAGCTTGGCTTTGAGCTACAAAAGGTCAGGAGATCATACGTAAAAGACAGGACCATCCAGTTCTAATCAGGTCAGACACCACATTCTCTTTTTCCAATAAGGAGACTGACTTGAATCATCTTTAGCCAGTGTAAAGTCACCTGCTGTACAGTTGTGCCATAGAATCCTCATATCTACACCGCAGATTTCAGAGAGGTCATAGCAGTGAGGACAGTGGGAACGCACTGGTTGGTGAGGGGTTCCCGTTAGAAGTCTGGAGTTCTGAAAGTGAAGCCATGTTTCTTGGGAGTGTGGATCTGATTGGTTTGGTAATAATGGATTAAATAGGAAGAATAGCTGCTGTTGTGCAGGATGTTGAGGGCCAATCAGTATCTTCCTGTGTCTTGATAATTTCTAAAAGAAAGAGTACATGGAAGCCTGTTGGGGGTGAACCAGGAGGAGCTAGGGGGAGGAGTTGAGGTGGATATTATTAAACTACATTATATATGTGTATATGGACTTCCCAAATAATTGGTAAAAATATTACAGAAAATAAAATAAAAAGAGAGAGGAACACAGAATTTCCAAACGCTATAGAGTCTGTGTTTTTACTGACTTCTCTACAAATATCTCCAGAGACTCAGCTCCACCTTCCCCATGGTCAAGTGAATCATTAAGAATGCAGAGCAGTTTGCCTGCAGCCACTTGGGAACCAGGAACAAGGTTGTCTGATTCTTTCCAAGTTCTTCACAAACATTTGGAGCTAGTTCTCCAGACAGTGCCATCCAGGCAGGAACCCTCCAGACTCAGACGCTAGACAGACCCTTGTCCAGTTGGCTCAGCCTAGGCCAGCGTCCATGCTTCTCTATCCTGTCTCTAAAAAAAAACAGTTCTGGATAACCTGCCTTCCCATGTCCACCCAGGGAATACCCAAATAGCTTCAGAATGAAGTAGATAGAAAGTAAATATCTTAAACTTAATACACAAAGCTTGGTTTACAAAATTAAAGAGTCAAGAGAAGCCGAGAAGGCATTGAGATACAGTCGGAAGGTGATAAGCCTGGGAGTTGTTGAGATACAGTGAGAAGGAGACAGGCCTGGGTCCAGAGCTCTGCCACTTTGACCCTGGAGAGGCAAAGTTCACCCTATACCAGGCCTTTATCTGAAGGAATTTTCAGTTATTTCATATGTTACGAAGAACTTCAGGTGGCCATGGACATAGGAAGCTCTTCTAAAGGCAATCTGATAGAGGGTAACCATGAGTGCAGGTTGGTCTTTATCCCCAAACTCCTAAGCAGTCATCAAAGGGTCTTATGGCTTGCCTGTGGATCAAGAGCCCAAAACGAGCATAGGTGAATGTCGAGGGCTCCATTTTCCTGGCTCTGGCCATCTATCTCCCCATCAGGGTTGTTGTGGGTGTGGATCAGAATCTGAATGGCATCCACAAGGATTTTTGGGCTTTTATGCCCTGGACAAAGACTTGGGCCAGGGACACAAAGACCATGGGAGAAATAGAGACTGTTAACCAAGATAACACTTCAGAGACTTCAGACAGACAGAGTGCTGGAGGCCAAGACATTGTGGCCCCTTTAAGTCACTTACACAGGGCTGGCCACATGCTTATGTCCACTACAGGTTTTGTGCTTGTTGGGTTCTTTTGTTGCTTGTTTTGTTTGTTTTGTCTTTTATTTTGATTTTTGAGCATGCTCTGTCCTTGCATGTAGCTCTTGATTAATGAGTGAATCTCTTCCTGACTTCTTGCCTATTGTCAATCTTGACACTTGTCACTATATGGCCCCTGGAATCCTGGTCCTCTGACCAGCTGCCTTCTGCTTAATGATGCAAGACCTTTGGCACAGCTCTTAGAAATCAGCCATTGGGTTCATGCCTGCTGTCTTTAGTACCACTTGGCCAGCTTCTTTCTGGGAAGAAGCACCAACTCATTGGGATGGTGCTGTGGATAGCACTTGGTTTCTCACTCCCCACCCCAGAGTTCACATGTTGAAGTCTACTTTCAACATGATGGTATTTAGACATTGGGCTTTGGGGTATGAATTGGTTTAAATGGGCTTCTGAGGGTGGGTCCCCATAATGGAATTGGTGCCTATAGACACCAGAGAGCTTGCTAGCACTCATTCTCTGTGTACATATTCCAAGGAAAGATTGTGTTTAGAGGCTAGGGAGATGGCTTAGTCTGTAAAGTGAATTCAGTACAAGCAAGTGGTCCTTAATCTTGATCCCCCAACACCCCCACAAAAATCCACTATAGCTGGTACCTGTAACCCAAGCAATGGAGAGGGAGACAGGTAGATCTCTAAAGATTGCTGGCCAGTGAATCCAGCCAGCCACCTTGTGAGCTCCAGGCCCATTGAGAGACACTATCTCAAAAATAAAATAGGTGAGGAATATCAAGGATACCCATCATCAACCTCTGGTATGCACAAATGGCAAATGTACACACACACACACACACACACACACAGAGAGAGAGAGAGAGAGAGAGAGAGAGAGAGAGAGAGAAGTAAAGACATAGAGACAGAGGGAAAAGGAAGGAAAGGAAGAGAAGGAAAGGGAAGGGAGAGGAGGAGGGAGAGAGGAAGGAAGAAGGAAGGAAGGAAGGAAGGAAGGAAGGAAGGAAGGAAGGAAGGAAGGAAGGAAAAGAGATGTGTCCTATATTGAAGCCAGGAAAAGAACCTTGACCAAAACCCTACTGCTGTGCCCACATCCTGAGCAGATCCCCTAGACACCAAGGAATTTCTATTGCTTTAGTTGCCATTTCTAAAGAACTTTACTATGTCAGCCTAAGATGATGGGTACCACTGGCCACTCAAGCATGTAGATGGAAACACATAGATGTAGACAGCAAGCAGAAGCTACCATAACCAGTGAAGGGCTGCACTGGGCAAAATGGGGAGTCCAGCGTACTAGACCTAAGATTCTGACAGTTCTGGCCCAGTGCCCAGCCTTCTGCTTCTCTTCATCTCACCAAATCAAGAAAATATGCACATCTGTTATCCACAAATACCCTGAATTCCCCCGCCAACACAGATTCCCGGGAAAACCTAACGGAGGCAGAACAGAGGAGGAGGTGTGCCAGGCTCTGGCGTCTTCGAGGATGAGGGCTGGGTTTTATGACACCCTCTATCTCCGTCTCTTCACTTATCCTGAGTCACTGAGCTATGGTGTGGCCCAGAGAAAACACAGAGGCAGGACAATGAGGCCCTAGACCCTGTCTGTCTCCAATTAGTCTACAGTCCCTGGTGCTTTGCTGATCTCTTCTCTGCTTCCATGCCCCTCCACGACCCTAGCTCCTTTCACAGCCTGTGTTAGCTGTGCATCCCTGCTGGCCAAGCACTATACAGAATAGTGATTATCAGCCTGCCCAAATTCTACCTTTACAGGCATGGAATGAAAAATGGCTTGTGAGACACTGAGCAGAAAGGTCTTTCATGCCAAGAAAATACTGGCTGGGTTTTGCCTCAGCTCTGGCTGCATTTCCCCCAGAGCAGCCTGTTGTAGCTCACCTCCAGTCCGGAAAATTCCTACTCATGCTGTATGACGCAAATGAAAATCCAGCGAACTTGGAAGGCCTTCTCACTGAGCACATGGCCAGTCCCACACCCACTCTGGGCTGTACTGTGACTCTCCTTGGTGACTTCTCATCACCCATTACACTGTGGGGTTTTTTTTGTTTGCTAGTTTTTAAAATATAAACCTTTCTTTCTTGTGCTGTGGGGTCCTATGCAGGAAATCACCATCCAGGCTGCCATCCAGCAGATTTCTCTTTACCCTTCTGGGGGATCTCATTTTAGTTCTTACATTTCTGCCTTCAACCCATTTTGACTGGATTCTCCTATAAAGGAAGAGATCAGGGTTCTATACTCAAAACTTCCAGCACGATGTCCTTTCCTCATGGTGTGTGAGTGTCTGTGTATATGTGTCTGGGTGTGTGAGTGGGTGCGAGTGTGTGGGTATGGGGGGTGAGTGTGAATGTGTGTGTGAGGGTATGTATGTGTATGTGGAGGTATGAATGTCTTTCTGAAGGTGTGGGGGACAGGTGCCAGTGTGTGTGTTTGTGTGTGTTTGTATGTGTGTGTGTGTGTGTGTGTGTGTGTGTGAGAGAGAGAGAGAGAGAGAGAGAGAGAGAGAGAGGAGAGAGAGAGAGAGTACATGCATATGAGAGTATGTATATATGCGTATGTGGAGGTATGTATGTCTTTATAAGGTGTGTGTGTGTGAAAGAGAGTATATATGTTTGTGTGTAGGTGTGTGTGTGTGTCTGTGTATGTGAGTGTGTGTGAGAGAGAATGAGAGAGAGCACATGTGTAAGTATGTACATGTGAAGGGAGGTATGTATGTCTGTGTGAAGAGGTGTGTGTGTGTGTGTGTGTGTGTGTGTGTGTGTGTGTGTGTGTATGAAGATGTGTGTCTGTCTATTTTAAGATTATTTTATTTTCAATTTTATAAGTGTTTATGAGTGCCTGCATCTTTGTCTGTGAACCATGTTCATGTCAGAGGTCAGAAGAGGCCATCAGATCCCCTGGAACTAGAGTAGTTACAGTTGGTGGTGAGCCACTCTGTGGGTTCTGGGACCCAAACCCAGGTCCTCTGCAGGAGCAGCCACTTCTCTTAACTGCTGAGCCAGCTCTTCACCCACCCACCCACCCCAACACTAACACCACATTTTTGACCACTTTGTCAAAAATCAGTGGGCCAATGCTTAGGTTCATTTATCGGCTCTCAAAGCATGTTCCATTGGTCAAGAAATATGTTTTTAGGCCAGTGCTTCCATATTTATTTGCCTTTAGAATATTTTAAAACCATAGAGGAAGATGATTCCAGTGCTCCCATGTGTTTAGGGAGAGAGTATAAATGTGTACATGTTTGTGTGTTTGTGCATATGTGCATTCAGGTAGGTGTGTGTGTGTGTGTGTGTGTGTGTGTGTGTGTGTGTGTGTGTGTGTCTTGGCCATACATTAATTTGTGTATCTTCCTCTATCCCTCTTCACCTAATTTTTAAGACAGGGTCTCTCACTGAACCGATTGGCTGACTAGTAACCTCCTTTGCCTCCCGGGGGCTAGGGTTGCAGTCTTACCTTACCTGCTTGCTTTCTTGTCTGGGTACTGAACTCAGATCCTTATGCTTGCATAGCAAGCGCTTTATCAAATGAGCCATCTCCCCAGCAACCCTCTCCTTTTATTTTCTCAAGATTGCTTGTCTATTTGAGGTCTCTTATGTTCCCATACAAATTGGAAGATTGTTTTTTGTTTTGTCTTGTTTTCTATTTCTGTAAAGAATGACACTGGAATTTTTATATGTGTTGCATTTAACTGGAAAACAAACAACCCTATTAAAAATGGGGAAAGGACCTGAATAGATATTTCTCAAGAGAAGATGTGAGAATAGCCAAAAGATACATGATAAAAAATGTTTCATGTAATTCATTACCAGCAACTGCCAATTAAAACCACTGGGAGACATCCCCTCATGCCTGTTAGAACGGCCATTATTAATCAGGTAAAAGGTGATGAGTGTTGCCAAGGCTGTGGTGAGCAGTGCAGAGCCTTCGTTGCTTTAGATTTTAGTGTAGTCTTTTTGGAAATCAGTATGGCATTTCTTCAAACTAAAAATTGGAACTCCCATTTTATCCAGCAACCTCACTTCACCCACTCTGTGTGTGTGTGTGTGTGTGTGTGTGTGTGTGTGTGTGTGTGTGTGTGTAAAGAGAGAGATTTCTGCACCTCCATATTTGTTATTGACTTAAGACTTATTTACTATAGCCACGATATAGAAAAAAAACTAAGTTCCCATCAGAAGATGAATTGATTTTTAATGTGATATACATACATAATGAAATACTATTCAGTCTTTAGAAAAGATGGAAACAAACACGGATGATTTGTGAGAACATTATGCTAAGTGTGGTAATCCCACAAATTGATGGGATTTCCTGTTGGTGACAAGATGCTTGGGTGACATCTGACTACAAAAGGTACAGCACTTGTCAAAACAGCACAACATTTAGTGAAACAGAGAGAGCAAGCTGGGTTGGGGACACAGTTCAGTTAGTACATGATTGCAAGCAAAACCAAAGCCCTGGGTTCAAACCTCAGCACTGCATAAAACTGTGCCCTGTAACCCTGGCACTTAGGAGGTAGATCCAGGAGGACCTGAAGTTCAAGGTCCTCAGCTACACAGTGAGTTTGAGACCAGACTGGGTTACATGAGACCCTGTTTCAAAAATAAATAAATACTCAAATAAATAAATGAACAAACCAGTGCTAATGAGATACACAGAAAATAAAGCTATTTGCTGCTAAACCAGATTATGTGAGTTCCATCACCAAGTCCCACAGAGTAGAGGGAGAGAACTTCTTCACACAAGTTACACTCTTGTTTCCATAAATGCACCACGGTGCATGTATGCCCCCTCCACAATAAATAAATAATTGTAATAAAACATTTTAAGAGGGGAACATGTTCTGGTAGTCTACTGTAATCTGGTGCATAGCAAGGTAACAATGATACTATGTTACATATTTTTAAATGGATAGATTTTTTTTTCCTTTTTTTATTTTAGGAGCACTCTTATTTACATATTCATCCCCCAATTCCCTCAACCTCCCATCCTCTCATGCTTCCCACCAACACCCCAGTCCACCCCTCACCCCCTAACCAGGGATAGTGAGGCCCTCCACCAGGGACCGTCAAAGTCCATCACATCATTTGGGGGAGGGCCCAGGCCCTCCTCCCTGTATCTGGGCTCCACAGGGAATGGGCTTCCAAAGTCCATTTGTGCTCTAGGGATAAACACTGGCTCCACTGTTAGAGGTCCCGTAGACTGTCTTGGCCTCCTAACTGGCATCCACATTCAGAGAGCTTGGTTCAGTCCAATGCTGGTTCTCCAGCTTTACGACCAAGGTCTCCGTGCTCTCACTGGGTCAGGTCAACTCTTTCTTTGGGTTTCTCCGGCACAGTCTTGGTTCCTTTGCTCATCCCTCCTCTGTTTCTACAACTGGATTCCAGGAGTATGGCTCAGTATTTAGCTGTGGGTGCCTGTTTCTGCTTCAATCAGCTATTAGATGAAGGCTCTAGGAATAGTAACCAAGGTAGACACCAATCTCATTATATAGGGGAAGGGCATCAAAGGCAGCCTCTCCACCACTGCCTAGATTCTTAGTTGGGGTCATCCCCTAACACTTTCCCTGTGCCAGACCTCTCTCCATACCTATATTGTCTCCCTCTATCAAGAAAGGTATCTCTCTTTTTTTTTTTTTGCCCTCCTCTGTTCCTCCCTTGTCTCAGTCCTCCGGTTCTCCTCCCACCTCCCCTTCTCCCCCTCTCCCTTTCCCACCTCCTTCCTCTCTCCCTCCATGCTCCCAATTTGTTCAGGGGTACTTGTCCCACTCCCCTTCTTCAAGGGACCATGCAATCTTCTCTTGGGGTCCTCCTTGTTTCCTAGCTCCTCTGGCAGTGTGGATTGTAGGCTGATAATTCTTTGCTCTATGTCTAAAATCCATATATGAGTGAGTAATACAATGTTTGTCTTTTTGTGACTGGGTTACCTCACTCAGGATGGTTTCTTCAAGTTTTGTCCATTTGCCTGAGAATTTCAAGATTCCATTGTTTTTCTTTTTTTATTTTCTGCTGAGTAGTATTCCACTGTGTAAATTTCTCTATCCATTCTTCAGTTGAGGTACTATGCTTTCAGGGATCATTTCTATAGTTCGTTATTAAATAGGGAGATTTTAAGTGTTCTCACCACAAAGCAGTGATATATATATATATATATATATATATATATATATATATATATGTATATATATCGTGTGTGTGTGTGTGTGTGTGTGTGTGTGTGTGTGTGTGTGTGTAATAGTGAAAGAATGTTAAGGAGGATGACTTGTACCTTCCACAACATATCCCTATATCTGATCATCGTGTTCTACATGACATTCATGATAAGTATCATGCCTGGCAAGCACAAAATCCTAAATCAACCCCAACACTGCCTAAACCCACTGTGGTGGCAGGAGCCTATAATCTTAGAACTTTGGAGCTAGGAGCTTGATGATGGAGTTCAAGACCTGCCTCTCCTACCTTAGACCCTGTCTCAAAATCAAATAGGGATGGCTTAGCAGTTAAGGGAACTCACTGATTGCTCTTGCAGAGGATGTGGGTTCAGTTCCCAACACCCACATGGGGGCTCACAAACCTCTGTAACTCCAGTTCTAGGGGATCTGATGCCCTCTTTTGGCCTCCAAGGGCACCAGGCATGTGGTGCACAGACATACAGACTGGGAAAACACCCATATGCATAAACTAACAACAAACAAACAAACAAAAAAACACCACAAAACAAGCTAGTATTAAATAATTATAAAACAAAATAATAAAGACAATGAAAACAAATAGTCTTTCTCCCTGGACTGGGCTCCTACTTGTGGTTGGGGTAGATGTCTTTCTAAGCAGATTTTTACCAAGTTCGCTGGGCCTTCCAAAGACATTACATGCTGGTATTGGGACGTTCGTTGTTCAGTCCACATCTACTCCTGAGCCATGCATTCACTTCTTAGCCACTTACTGAGTTTTTCATCAGTTTAAAGGCTGTTTACGAGCATCTGCATGCCCAACCACATTTGACAACTTAATTAAAACAAATGTTCACCATTTACTCCCACATGGGTCACATTTGGTTCTGACAGCTCCCCTCGGAGGGAAGAGGGAAGGAATGATCTGATTTTTCTTCACCAAGTGAAGGTTCAGGTAATCCTGCAAGGTTCCATGGCCATGGAGTCACATTACATTGTGCACTGCTGCCTCAAGTGACCTCTGTAGAGTCCCCTTCTCTAAAGGGGGTGGGTCCTGTCTGTCAGGTGACCCTGCAGGGCCTCTAGGACCTCACACCCTGGAGATCTTATTATGAGAGAAGCAGCCATGTCTGCTGCTCTCAGACGTCTCTTCACAAGGGGGAAGGCTTATGCTCTTTGAACACTTGGAAGCACTGGGTGGCATGGGAGGGTGGGGGGTAGTGTGATGATGCAGTGGATGGGAGCTCCCTGAAGTGGTGTTTCAGGGTTCCCATGCCAACGGAGAAAAGCAGAGAAAAAAAAAAGAAAAAAAAAGGAAAACAAAAATCAAACACAAAACACCAGCTCCCTCAGTATCTAGGGAAGAAAAAAAAGCCATTCCACCATTGGAAACATATGTAGCCATATGTTAGGTCAAAGAGAAACAAGCGAGACTAGAAGCCCCATGGTGGCCTGAATGGGAGGGTCCAGGATTAGCAATCAATGAAGATGTTGGGTAAGAGAGGGCTGCTTGGAGTGAGAAGGAATCAGGTCCAGGGTCAGACCTCTTACTCAAATATCATTCATCAAAGAACACATAGTCCTGGATACTCAGGAAACCATGCTGACCTTCAAGAAACCTCTTCTCTCCCCCATGATCCTGCCCCCACCAGGGCTAGGCAGCACAACCAAACAGTAATCTCTCTTCACCAATGCGCTTAATATTAAAATAAATTTGTTTTCAGTTTCTTTTCAGATCCCTAGAGTATTCACATGGCTCTATTTTTTTGTCCACTGCCTGCTGGAGCATTGTTCCATGAGAACACCCAGAAGTCTGGCTTGTCCTCCTATCCGGAGGAACAGGATGTGCTAGCTTCTGGGATACTCACCACCAGCGCAAAACAGCAGAGTTTTGAGAATGGAGACCCAACAGAGCTTTAGGAAGACACCCAGGTTCTAAAGATGGGGACAAGTGGAGCTGGGAGAGGGAATAGATGGATGGGGATGATCAGAATCCCTGGAAGCTCCTTAAAATAGATCACAGCTGGAGAAGCGGTCATTACATCCACAGAACACACCTCCCTTTCGCGTTCCCAAACCCTGCCCATGCCTGGTTCGTCAGCAAGTCTCACCTGTGCCAATGTCAAAATACATCTGGAATCCAAACACTGTTTTATTATCTTTCTTCCCTTTGCATCCATTGCTACTTGCAGCCTCTGCCACTGTTTCTCTTACCTCTGCATTAACCGCCCAACTTGTCTTCCTACTTCGGGTCTGGACATGCAACCTCTAAAGGCTCGTGTGACTTTTCAAATAAGTGAAGATGGAGGTGTCCTCCTTGCCCTCCCATCCCCAGCTGGGGGTGAGGCTCATTTGGGAGAGTACTTGCTTACCTTGCATGAAGCCCCGAGTTCCATACTAGAACCACATAAACCGGGCATAAGGTGCTCACCTATAGATCTAACAATCAGGGAGATGAAGACAGAAGGATCAGGAGATCATGATCCATCTTCAGCTACACAGCTAGTTTGAGGCCAGCCTGGGGCACATGAGACCCTGTTTCAATCTATCCATCCATCTATTCATCCATCCACCAATGCAAACTTCCTACATGAGTCTATAAGGTCCTTCAGGAACCTGACTCTCTCATCTTACCTCTTGTCTCACTCTTGTGAAGCTAGGTCCCAGCCTTCTGCATCTTTGTTTAAACCCTTAAAGATGCCAAAGTGCTGTCTGCCCCAGGACTGATGAGTTGGTTGTGCCCTCTGCCAGCACCTCTGGCAGATCTCCCGCTGGAGTCACTACTCTGATCAGAGTTCACAGGGACTCTTCAGACATGTTCTCAGAATGTTTCAATTCTAATTTCTATGAAAGGACTTTTCACAGTACCTGCTTTGCCTGTTTACTTACTATAGGAACTTGTGTCTAGTGGACCTCTCCATGGAAGGTCTGTGAAAACAGCCTTTGCTTCTTGCTCATCCTTTCCCCAGGGGCAAGTCCAGGCCTAGCACAGACTCAGTAAAACTTACCAGTTAGACAACTAAATAGCTGAGTAAATGAGTGAAGTTCTCTCTCTCCCTCTCTCTCCCGTGTGTGTGTGTGTGTGTGTGTGTGTGTGTGTGTGAGCATGAGTATATTCATATTCATGCATGTAGAATCCAGAGGTCAATTCTGGGTTCCCAATTCTACCTTTTTATTGAGACATGGTATCTCACTAGCCTAGAGCATATCTGGAGAGATAGTCTGGCTGACCAATCAGCTAAGGCGATCTACCAGTCTATGCCTGTACAGCACTGCAATAACAAGCATGTGTGACCACACTGGGCTTTATTTCTGTGCACTCTGGGGATAGAATTCAAGTCTTTGTGCTTGCATTATAGGCAGTATACAAACTGAACTGTCTTCTAGTCTCAATGAATGAATTTCTACAGTGGACTCTTTCTTTGTGCTTGGCATTGAGTTGAACACTAGGGATTCAGAAATGAACAAGGTGGGGTGACTGTTCTGAAGCTATTCACAGTTCAGTGATGGAAACCAACATAGGAATCTCAGAGGAGAGAATATGACATCTGTCTGCAAAACTGTAACGGTAGCCAGCCTTGAGGATGCACTGTGTGTCCAGCTCTGTGCAACCCTGAGAACTCACTGTGAGTTCAGCACTGTGCAGCTCTGAGAACTCACTGTGAGCTCAGAGCTGTGCAACCCCAAGAGTTCACTGTGAGCTCAGCACTGTGTTACCTGGAGAACTCACTGTGAGTTCCATACCATTCAACCTTGAGTGCTCACTGTGCACTCATCCCGTGCAAAATATTTGTCACACAATATTTGCATGAAACACTTTTTGTGAAATGTTCGTAGTATTTGTGTTTTTGCATAAAACCATCAAAGTGACTCTACTAGTTATATTAACACATGTAAATGATGTAATGAGTTGGTGGATTGAGATAAGGCTCAGGACTTGAAAGCAAATGTGGCTCTTAGGAGGACCTGAGCTCAGTTCCCAGCACCCCTTCCAGGCAGCTCACAGCTTCCTGTAACTCCAACTCCAGGGGATCCAACATACCCCACTGTCCTCAATGGACAATGCACACAAAGATATGCATGCACGTTAATAATAATAAGCTACATAGTAACTCTTTTAACAGACACAATAAATGGAGAGGGGAGATACTGTTGTTCAGGCAATTGGACCCTTTGCAGTAGATGCTCTGAGTGTCTAGATAAGATTTCCATTTTAGATTCTGAGCCCTTCCAATATGGAACAACCCTCTAGATGAATCTGATGATACTTGCCTATGCTTGAAGTCACAGCCTGTCCTTCAGCTTATATTTGAAGCATAAAGTTTTCAGGACTGGGTCATGTTCCTCTAATTCAGATCCTAGATGGATCTGAAGTGTGGATTTCTTTCAGTTCTAGAAGCAAAGACACCTTTTTGTGAACTGAACTAGTGACCCTGGCTGACCCTGGGCCTGGCACCCACAGCAGCACTGGAAAACTCACCCAGTGGTGCAGAGCCTAGCTGGGCAGCAGAACAAGGTTGAATGAAATATGTGACCCCATTAACCTTGAGAAATAGACTTCACCAGGACCTGGACAGTTAGCATCATTCCTCTGCTCCCTTCCAGGAGAAAAGGTGTCAAGTCAGACCTCAATGAAGTCTCTACTAATGGAATGAAAAGTCATTCTGGAACAATTAGTAGCATAGTGATGTTGGTATTTGGGGGCCTTTCCCATTTGTGTGTGTATACAGGAGCATTTGTTAATATGTATATTAATATATATGCCTGTGTAGGTCAGAGGTCAGCAGCATGCTTTATTTCTCAAGTGCCATCTACCTTGTTGATTTTTGTTTTATGTTTTTAATTTTTATTAGTTCTTTGACAATTGTATGCAATATATTTTGATTGTATTCACTCTCTTCCTCAGTTCCCTCCAGATTCACTTCCTTACCAATCCAAATTCATGTCCCATTTCTTTTTGTTTTGAAACCCATAAAATCAATGTGTGCTGCCAATATACTCTTGGGCACATGGCCATCCCCTGAATGTTTTGATCCACCAGGTGTCAAACTCTTACAGATAATTGGCTACCCTTCCAGCAGCTATCAATCACCAATAAATTAAAAGTGACCAGATAGGTCATGGGCCCTAGAAGAGAATCTACCAATATTATTCTGCTAAATAGACACAGTATTAAACTGACTCCTATGGATTTATCATCATACCACATAGCTTAGTGATATCCCAACCCTCATCAAAGAATCTTCCTTTTACAGTACATGGAGATTAACACAGAGACCCGAAACCAGTTAAACTGTAGAAAATGAGAGATCATGGAATCTGCAGCCTTAAATGGTCATTATATTCCATCCCTCCCCCCAAGGCTCAGGGATTGTAGTAGAAGGTGAGGTGTTATAGTTTGAAAAAACATGGCCCCCAAAGGTCCATAAAGGGGTGACACTATTAGGAGATGTGGTTTTGTTGGAGGCAGTACATCACTAGGTCTTTGAGGTCTCAGAAGCTCAAAACAGGCTCAGTGGCTCAGTCTCTCCCTGATGCCTATGGATCCAGATATAAAACTCTCATCTACCTCTCCAGCACCATGTCTGCCTGCATGTCACTGTACTTGCCATCATGATGACAATGAACTAAACATTTGAACTGTAAGCCACCCCCAACTAGATTTTTCCTTTATAAGAGTTGCCATGGTCATGGTGTCTCTTTGGAGAAATAGAAACTTTAACTAAGACAGGGTGGAAAGATTCTAAGAGCCAGATGTGGCTGTATGACTACATGGAAACAGTATTTTCTCCACATAGTAAGACAGTTGCACATATGAACTCCCAGTGGTCGTGACAATATGCACAAGACCTGTGCAAATCCAAGCCAGATCAAATTCCAGCATGAAGAAGGGAGGTAGGCATAAAATCATACCTTGGTTTTTGAGCAGAGTCTCTCACTGGAACTTGCCAAGTAGGCCAGGTTGACTATCTAGTGAGCCTCAGGGCTCCACCTATGTCCACCTCTCTAGTACTGCTGGTACATTATATAATGTCAGGCCTAGATTTTTGTTTTTGTTTTTGTTTTGTTTGAATGCAGGTTCTAAGGATTAAACTCAGGTCCTCACACTTACTTACAAGCCAAGCACTTTATAAGTGACTTCTCTCCCAGCCCCATTTGACCTTCTGCTACTGTTATTTCCTCTCATGTTAATCTCCTGTTCTCAGTCATTGCCCTAGTCATGCAAAGTGAAATGAAACCAGATATGTTAGTATTGCATTGCTAACACATCTAACCAGGGGAGGGGGTAGAGAGATGCTTTAGAGTCCCCATGGCTTATTAGCTTCATAGTGTTGAGAGCTAATGTGTGTTGGGAACTTGAATGGGTGAGGCTGGATGCAAGAGATGTCAGGATAGATTAATAAAACCTCCATCTCTGAGGCTTCCCCTCTCAACTAGCCTGATTTAACAAACAACATTTCTTTCCTTTCCTTTTTAAAAACTTCATTCTCAGTTTTTTCCTCTAGCTCTCCAGTCTCTTGTTTCTTTCAATCAGTCTTTAGCTCACACCCTACTGAGAAGCTGAAGGGCACAGAGGGGAACTTGCTAGCCCCACAAGCTTCCAGCTCTCTCTGGGAGTGCCCTGAACAGTGTGCCACCACCCACCGCAGAACCCTACTGACAAAGGCAAATTATTTACCAATTCAAAAGTTGCCAGATCCCAGAGATTTCTCTGCAATTCACTGAGGCTTGAGATTGGAGCAGAAATTTTAAAAAGATGATTGGCTTCCAATCAGAGATGACACAGGGGGCCAGCCACAGAGGCTGCAGGACTCAGCAAGAGCCCCATCAAAATTGTTTTCATGTGGAACCATGTGTACAGAAGTAGGCGAGTAAGGAGTGCCCAAAGAAGGGGTGAGGAGTGCCCAGAGAAGGGGTGAGGAGTGCCCAGAGAAGGGGTGAGGAGTACCCAGAGAAGGGGTAAGGAATGCCTAGAGAAGGGGTGGATGAGAAGATGAGCTTTCAAGTTCTACTGCTGGAGGTTTGGCCAGAAATTGGACAGAGACTTGCCCCTCACACAAACCACAGGCCATGGCAGGTCTCCAAATCTTCCCAGTTCTGCTTCTGGAATAAAACTGAAGGCTGGGGAGATGGCTCAGTGGTTCAGAGAGTGTACCACTCCTGCAGAAGCCCCAAGTTCCATTCCCAGCACCCAAGTAAGGTGGTGGCTCACAACCCACAATCAAGTGTGATGCCAGCCCTAAGGTACCAGTGTCCTCTTCTGGCTTCCTCAGGCACCTGCATTCATGTGCACACACCAGCTTCCAGACCCATGTGTACACATGATTTAAAAACTAAAATATATCTTTTAAAAATTCAGATCACTGTTAAGCAATCCACTTTATGGGAGGAGGACCATGAAGTCAAGTGGGAGAGTTAAGAATACCACTGATAATAATGACAGCAAGGACTGCTGTGAGGCCAACTTTGCGGTAGAACTCACTCCACACAGCAAAAATACAGGGAGAGGTTTACTGACTAAAATCCTCTCCCAAGAAATGGAGAGCTGGAGTTATAGTTCAGCTTATAGAGTTCTTGCCTGGCATGCCTTAGATACTAGGCATCCCCAACACAGCATAAAACTGGGCATGGTACTGCACATATACAATCCCAACCCTGGACAACATTGACTACAAGGTGAATTCTAGGCTAGCCTGAGCTACATGCATACCTTTCACTAAAAAGTGGCAGAGTAGGAATTTGGGTTCAGGTTTATCAGACACCACTACTTCAGACACTTCTTTGTACCAGTATTTAAAAAAATCAGCCAAAAGAACTCTGGAAGTCATGGTGAAGTTAAGGTTAAATTCAAAGAAGAAACCAAGAAACTCATAGTTCAGGCCTCTGGGAAGCAACGGCTGTCCATGAGATCCCATGTTCTGAGTTGGCACAACACTCCAGGCTAATCGGAAGAATCCAGCACTTAATGAAGAGTCAAGAGCCAAAGGAAATCTTCCTGCAGAGGAGATGATATAGGGTGAGAGGTCACACATGTCAAAAACTCATCACAGACATCGACTGGAGCAGAAGTGGGGACAGACTGCTGCCAGTTGTAGAGGCTTCTGCCTGTTTCTCTGGTTTCTTTCCAGCCTCCTGACCAGCCGGGGTGTTGCCATGGAGATACACCCTGACCCTAAGCTCAGTGCCCATGGGGGCTTCACTTGCCTGAGCAATGTGAATGTCTCAGTTTTGCTGGGATTCTCTAAACTTGGACAACACCAAGCTTGCCACAGCCTTAGGCAATGACACAGGGGACAAATTACTACTTTGTGGAGAAATTTTGGACACCTCCAAATGTTCTCTGCTGGGCAAAGCTCAGGGCAGCAGTGAATATCAGAGGGTAGCCAATATATGCTGAACTCTGTGCAGGAAGTCATTTGACTATGGCCCTGTCCACTGTTACCTTCCTTTAAACCAGCTTGTGGGCGAGGCAAAGGGTGCTATGGATTACCTGAAATCTAACATGCTTCACAAATACATAAATACTGACTTGAATTTGCAGTTCGCTCTTCATCTTTCAGAGACAGTATGTTATTGTTTCAGGTCAGAAATACTTTTTAGATATACCCTTTGTCTCAGTTAAGGTTTCTGTTGCTGTGATAAATCATGACCAAAAGCAAGTTGGAGAGGAAAGGGTTTATTTTAGCTTGCACTCCCAGATAATGGTCCATCACTGAAGGAAGTCAGGGCAGGAACCTAGAGGCAGGAACTGACGAGGCCATGGAAGAGTATTGCTTGTTAGTGCTTGCTCCTCCTGTCTTACTCAGGCATGACACCACCCACAATGGGCTGGGCCCTCCCTCCCACATCAATTTCAGTCTAGAAAATGCCCTCTAGACTTGCTCAAGAAGACGTTGATTCAGATTCCTTCTCCCCAGATGACCCTGCCTTGTGACAAGTTGATATAAAAGCAACCTGGCACCGCTTTCCAAAGATTGTATGGGTTAGTGAAATGGGTTGGCCTCAGTTATGTGCTTGCTTTGCAAGTGTTGCTGGGCAAGGATTTGAGTTCACTGCCAGAATCTATGTAAAAACCCTGGGCACAGTGTGTGTGATTATAATTCCAGCTTGAGAGAAGTAGAGACAGGAGGATCCCTGGGGCTCACTGGCCAGCTGGCCAAGCAGAATCAGTAAGCTCCAGAACAAGGAGAGTTCCAGTCTCTAAAGCCAAGATGAACAGATCCTGAGGTTGTCTTCTGGCCTACACACACACACACACACACACACACACACAGAGATACATATGTATACATATACATAACACAAACACATATATATGCATACACATACATACATATACATACACATATACACAAATATATGCATACATATACACATGCATAAACACAGACACATGCAGATTGTAGAACTCCCACACACACCGTGCATCCCTAATGGACAGTGCCATCCTGCTTCTATCCTGAGAGTTCATATAAGTGTAAAAACCCTAGCATCAAACTGCTGCAAGTTCAAATCCTTCCCCAACACTTAATTGCTTTATGTCTTTTGGCAAGTTCCAGCATCAAGTATATGCCTCTGTTTTTTCATTTACAACATGCGATCATACATTGCAAAGTCTACATTAGACAACCTGTAGTGAGTTCAGAACACTCTGTATCATATTACATGCAAAGATGCTGTTCTTGCTATTTAACAAAGGACCTTCAAGATAGCCACTGTGGTTATTCCCATCATAAAGAGTCTGAAGTAAACAAGGCTGAAAGACATTGTGATTTCCACATTTAGTAAGTGGTGGACTGAGACTGTTAGATCAGATCTCACTACAGATGGAATATTCCCATTGAATGTGTGTATCAGTCAGAATAGGTCAGCTTAATTAGACTACAGCTTTGGTTTCATTTCTGTTGCTGTGATAAAATGCCCTGATCAAAAAACAACTTATGGGGCTTATTTCAGCTCACAATTCCAGGTTAGAGTCCATCATGGGGAAGTCAAGACAGCCAGGAACATTACATCCACAGTCAAATGTAGAAAGACATGATTGCTTGCATGCTTACAACTCAGCTCACTTTCTCCACTCACACGGTCCAGGATCCAGACCCAGGGAATGGTGCCACCCACAGTGGGTTAGGTTTAACAGAATCAAGATGTGCCCAGAGACCAATCTGATATAGAAGATTCCTCACAGAGCCTTTCTTCCCAGGTGATCCTAGAATTGTCAAGTTGATAGTTAAAAACCCAACTGTCCCAGCCATGGTAAAACAGCTCTCAGGCTATGAGCTAACACAGAGTGTACTGCCTCTAGTGCCCAACACACAGTAGGCACTTCATTGACACTGCACTGAGTGAATGGTTTGTGATGATCAGAAGCAATTGCTGTGCTCCAGTTCTCTCCATAAGCATCAGACCCCAGAAGATAGCCATCTTCAGATGCTCTCTGGCCATAGTTCTCAAACTTCTATATATAGAAGACACAAAGGTGTATCTATGAATGTTAATGTTTGGAACCTATACTTAATGAGTCAGAATTCCTGGCCTTGGATCTAAAGCTGAGTGTTATAACAACTTCCTAAATGACAGAGATACTCAAGTCTGCTAGTGAGGCTCTGAGAGTCCATCTAGTATAGTAGTTCTCAATCTCCCTAATGCTGTGACTCTTTAACGTAGTTTCTCATGCTGTGTTCACCTCTACCACACTACTTCATAACTGTAACTTTGCTAATAATGTAAATATTTTTGGAGACAGAGGTTTGCCAAAGGAATAACTACCCACAGGTTGAGAACCACTTATCTAGAACAAAAGTCCTCTTAAGTCTGTACAAATCCTTCTAGGTGGGTCCCTGCAAGACAGATTATTTGCAAGGTAGAAAACAGCTTTCTGGCCTTCTGGGTCAGACCCCACATCACTGATTCACTTAACATTATGACACTCCTAAATCTCAGTTCATTAGCATCGGATTAATCTGTTTCCACTTAATTGATACTGTGTGTGTTTTCCTGAATGGCTAGGTTTGGAGATAGAGCTGGCGGCAGTCTCTGGTGATGGACCACCTCACTTTTGTCTATGGTGCTTTCTCCTGCAGGTGAGACTTTTCATCAGGATGGCAACAACCTTTGCTGTTGCACAGAAAAAATCTAATTTCCTAAATGCAACTTGGGTTTATATTGTAGGCTCCTGTGGCTCCCCAGAGGGATCTATCTCCCTGTAAGTCAAAGACCATCCTTGAAGTCCATCCAGTAGTTGATAGAAATCCCAGGAATATTTGCTGCCTTTTGGCAGAGCTGTCCTAAGATAAATAGTGAGTGGACACATTCAGTCTTAGCAATGTCTGGTTAGGATCTCCAAGGGATCTCACTATTTACTGAACCAAGGCACAGCCTCTGTGATGTGTATCACCTACTGAACTCTGGAGCTTAGCATGGTATTAAGTGTGTGCACAGTGCCTCCAAACAAGAAAGTCAGCTCACCCAGCTGCCCACACAATTTACCTTTCCTTCCTAGCTTTTTATTTGGTATAGGGGTTCTCAACTGGGTGCTGACATAACTACCCAGTCCTTGCCCAGCATCTATATGTCAGTGCCTGGACACATTCATGATCATCATAACTCAGGGTCAGGAAATACTGCTCATGTTTAGGTAGAAGAAACAGATTCCTCTAGTCCTGCTGAAAGACACAGAGTAAACCTTATAACACAAGTGACTCTAGCTTAAAACATCAGCAATGCCAAGCTAGAGAAGCCATGGTCTAGCGGAGAGTGAAGACCATGGGCTAGGCACTTTTCGCATCAGGACAGGCTATTCAGAGTGTCTCTTATTTCCAATCAATTTCAGCTGGCTTACCCTCAATAGAAGGCAACACTGGGCTGATACATTTTCCCAGCCTCCCCTTTCCTCGAGGCCAAAATAGATTTTATACAGTGGAAACGTTGGAAGCTGTCAGAAACTTCTATAAAGCATGGGTAGTGAGTTGTGTAGCTGGAATCCACACCACAGCCATCCTTCCTGGCTAACTGTAGAGTTGGGACTTCTCGAAACATCATTTCCTCCTTCCCTTCGCTGGTCTTGGCTAGAAAACCCCGAGATCAGTCAATCAAAGAGTCTCTTTTGGTTCAGACCTGGCAGTTTGATTGATGGCACCTCGTGAGCTGTGGTCATGGTAGAGAATGGTCAGCATGGCAGCCAGCTTCCACGTTAGCTCCCTAGCAACAGTCAGTCAGCATCGTGAGTCAAGCCGGCATTGTGGAAATGAACAGGCAGTGTGCCAATGAGCTGCAGGGCCACGGCCCCTGCTAAAGTGCCTTCCCTGGGGGAAATGTAAACAGACAACCTCTCCACCTAAGGTCCCCATGACAAACTAAGTACCATTCCACCAAAGTTCACCCTGGGAAACCAGTGAGTTTATTGGAATTACTTACAGAGTATGGATAAAGGGCTAGTGACTAGAGCATAAGAGACACCAAATAGTTGCACACAGCATAGATGATGGCTTTCCCATAGCTACAAAGATGGCGCCCCCCCTCCATGTATTTTCCCAAACTATATTTTCTAGCTCCTCCAGTCATATGCAGTTAGGACAGAATTGCATACGAGTGGCTGGGTGGATCAGACAGATATTCAAGTGAGGGTCCAATGACCCTCCCCAGCCCCTCTTTCTAGGAATCAATATTAACAGTCCACAGGCCACAACATGGCTGAATTTCATAATTAGGCATAGCTGATCTCATGACAATGGTGGGGACATGGCTGGGAAGGTAGTATCCTACAACATTGGAAGTGATCTAACATGTTAGGTTTGGCTGCTAAGATGGCTAGTAGGTCTCTGTCTCTTTACTATATGGCAGAGGTAATAACACTATAATATACCAGGTGACCTCAGCCACAGAGAGTTAAGAGGGCTGCTAGGTTCTCCCCAGAGGTGATATTTAGGCTTCACCATTTACCAGCCTCTTGACTTAATGCTGGACTTCGAAGGCTCAATTTCCATGTCTGCAGAAACAGAAGATGGTGGCACTGCCTGACAGAGAGGCTGGAGTGACTATTTGTCTAGGGAAGGAGCTGGAGATGCTGAGACTTGAGATGGGAAGCTCTGAACTGGTTAATTATCTTCAATCTTTCCTCTACTCCTTCATGTGTTGGTGGTGACTCAAGAACATTCCCAATCAACCAAACTCCACAATTAGGGGCTCAGAGAAATCACCAATGACTCCTTCACAGGCATTAGACTCACTTGGAGGACTTATTAAAGCAAGCCTTTCTGGGGACCTCACTCAAGATTGCTCATCTAGTCAGTCTGACTAAAGGACACAAATTTGTATTTGTAATAATGTTAAAGCTGGTGATCTAGGAGACACCATTTGAATCCACTGAGACACACACTTTTTGCATTTTTGAACTGTAGTTCACAGTTGGGCGGCCTGACTGTTGGCTACAATTCTTCAAGCACTTTCCCTCACCTACCCTCCATCTTCCTATCACAGGAAAGACATCACATCTTCATAGAAAATGCGACAACTTGTTGGCTTGGAATCTTTCCAAAGCCCACTTTGAGGTCCTTCCAATTCCAAGACCTGCTATGTTTGACCCTTGTCACCTGATGCCCTTTCCTCTGTCACAAGGCCACCTCCTCTGTTTAAGGCTTACATATCCTCAGGTAGGGTAGTCCTGAGGATGGATGTACAAAGATCAAGGGTGTCCCTCTGTCTGAATGATTAGATGTCTACAGCCCTGGCTGGCACAATAGGGTGTAAGGGATTACCAGCAAACAGAAACAATGGCAGCAGATTTCCCTTTACGATCATGTTTGCCTACTTCACGCTAACGGGAACCATTGTTTGCTCTTTATTCTTGTCATTTCTCTTTCATGAAGAAGCATCTGTACTTGAAGCCAAGGGACAAATTACTGTCTTGTGTGGTCTGATGGGACTGTCCTTTGGGGACATCTCTTCAGAAAGCCAGTTCTCACAGAGGGACCAGGCCAACAGGACATGCTCTGACAAGTCTTTGTTCTCATGGCGGGTCCCCCTGTGGGTCCCTCCCGAAAGACTCAGGATCAGATAGCTCATAATTCACAGTGACCTCTCAGGTCAGGATCTAGGAAGGGCACTCATGAACCTATGTGGGGGCTCACATGTCTCACACGTTCTCAAAAGGAGGCCAGGGGCTGGAGATGTGAGGTGGTGGTGTCAGAGAAAAGACATCAAATTCAAGAGACTAGAAAAAAACCAAGCAGTGCATACCAGGCCAGTGTGTAGGAAGCAATGCCAGAGGAGAGAAAAGACAAATTGCGGGTGTGGTGATTTGGTGCAAAACCTCAGTTTTTAAAGTTCCTAATCTCAAGAATGCCTGCCCTCTTCTCCCAGACGCTAATGGGGCTTCCTTCCTTTCCAAATTACCCACTACCTGTCTCAGGACACAAAGCCTCATCTCATGAGTAATTTGGGGCTTGAGACTGCCCCTCCCCTTTTTCTGACCATGGACATATAGCAGACTACCGGTAACTTTCCAGCACTCAAAACTTTGGGACAAGCAGGCACCAGCTGAGAGTTAGGGGAAAAGGGAGTTAGGGCACGTATTTATCTGTGGCTCTGATGAACTCTAAGTGTACTTTATACTGAAAATGGACCAGAACAATCTATTTCTTATGGTATTGTGCTTGTCAATCATGCATAAAACACTAAGTTCTATTCCATGCACTTTGTAATACAGGTGGGGTAGTACACCCCTGAACTTGCAGTACTTGGGAGGTGGAAGCAGGATCAGGAGTTATCTACATAGTGAGTTTGAGACTGGCCCAGGCTACATGTATTCTGTTGCTTTTTTATATAAAGGGAAGGTTGGGGCTTAGTAACTGGAAAGGATGAGTTGATTTGGTCACTTCAAAGCATTCATGGGGAACATAAGCTCTTCCAATATGTGAGAAAGAACACAAAGACTGTAAGACCCTGAAAGGTCACAGTCAGGCTGAGAAGACCTGTGCAGGAGGACATTGCATCGCAGTCTCAATGAGGCTCCCAGTAAATGCTCACAAATTCTCATAGATCTTGGAGTGAGTGAGCAGTCCAAGACTCTGGGCAGGACATAGCCAAACTTCTGATTTTCTTAGACATAAGATTTATGGGACATGAAGAATATTATTCTAGATTTACAAAATGAGCATGGTGAGGCCTTTCCTGAGCCATATTTGGCGGTGTCTGTCCAGTCCCTAAACCCATTGTCCTGATACCTCCTTTGATGTGTCAGAGTAAGCTTCCATCTTCCTCCTTTATTGGCATGTGATGAAAGCTAAACGCTGTTGTTGACAGCAACATTACCTGCAGCTGCCCCTACACTACAACCTTAGCTGTGAGAACATCTGTGGATTGCTGGGCTCTGAGTGTCTCACTCACTGAATCAGCCTGCTCAGAACAGCAGCTCTGGGTGTAGATACACTCATTGCAGGTAGACATCCATCTGGGCATGGAAACGTCAGATGGCAACTCAGGATCACACCATCGATCTGAACCCAGCATCATAGATACCTGTGAACCCCTTGAGGAACATTTAATGCCATTATAGATGTAGGATGGTCTTACTGTGGTGGTGCCCCAGCCTCATCTTAGTGATTCTCAAGGAATCCTGAGTATTTCCATACCCCCACTTTGGTTTCTTGCCCAGTTCGCGCCCCTTCATCGATTCCCCTCCTGTCTTGTGTTATGAAAATGAGAAGCAGCTGTGAACCCTGCAGATCCCAACCTCTGCTAACTTCTAATTCATCCCCGGGCAGCAGACTGTTTCTACTGTACTGCTTTCAGGTGCCACATGGAATCCAAAGCAATTTGTTCTGCTTCAAACCTGTGTATTTGCCCCAGACAGGAATTCTCTGTATGCCTGTGTCCCCAGGAGCACCCTCTCATACAAGGAGCCATCTTCTTGGGCAGGAAAGTCTGTACCTGGTTGATATGAGTGGGAGAGTATTCTGGGCTGAGGAGACCCTAGATTTAACTACGATGCATTCCAAGAAACATTCTACAAATAGTGCCAAGATACCACAGCAGGATCTGGGGAACACCATGAAGATGACCAACCTGAGCCTTGATCTTATTAGACTTGGGAAAGGAACACAAGTAGCAAATATGAAGATTAATGATGATGATGACCTTGAATGGCAGCCAGGATAGAGAATATGACATGACTGAGTGTGTCAGAGCAAGTTGCTGCTCTGGGTAGAAATGGACTTTGGGATTTGAATGACCAGAGATTGGGTGAGGACAGAAAAGCTGAACCTAGATAGAAATGTCAAGTAAGACAGTTCTGGAAAAAATCCAGAAAGAACATTCTAGGCAGAGGCTAGTTCAGATACAGAAGACCTTAGGTGGGCCCAAGTTATGAAGGCTCAAGAAATAGAAGGTTTGAGTAGTGGAAAGATTGGTGAGCCCTGTTCCAGAAGATGTAACTCAAAGTTAGCAAGGGACAACCTAGGCTAGGCATCACAGACCTGGGGCTGCCTGATTACCTTTCCTCTTGGCAAAGCCCTCAGAGCTGAAGACAAGTAACACAGAAACTGCATTCTGTGTGTTTGTCATCACTCTCAAGTCCAACTCAGACCTGAACTAGGTCCATGTCTTTCTGAACCTGTCTATATAACTTTGGCATAGATCTGGGCTCATGGGAGATTCTCAGGATAGTCTGATGGCTTAAGGGTAGCTTAAGGAAGACTGCAGACCAGAAACAGATTCCATTTCTAGCCAAGGAAGTGCTTAGGTTCAGCCCAAGGTTCAGCAGGGCAGAGAGCCCACTTCTTAGAAGTACATGAGCAGAAGAAAGAAGGTCAACTAAAAGGAGTGTATTAGAGGTCTGAGGAGATGGTTCAGTGGATAAGGCATTTGTCTAACAAGTTTAAGAGTGAGAGTGAAGATACCCAGACCCCACATAAAAGCTGGCTGGGTGTGGCACTCCACCGGTGATCCTAGTACAGGAAGCAGAGACAAGGACGCCTTGGAGCAAGCTGCTTAGACTAGCCAAATAGATGAGCTCTAGGCTCAGCAAGTGACCCTGGCTTAATATGAAAGTTAGAGAGCAATCAATAGAGACATCCAATGTTAACCTAATGCTTCAATATGCGTGTACACATATGTTCATGAACATCTATGCAGATATGTGCAAACACATGTGCCCACATTCACACACACACACACACACACACACACACACTACACATACACATGCAGAAAGACAATGTTCTAGATAGGCGTAGGAAGTACCATTTACTGTGACAAGGATAGCAATGATTGCCAAGGAAACACATCAAATATTCAAGGAATGCCAAACACTTGGGGTATGTCATCTCCTTTAATCTTCCTAGAAACTCTATCACAAAATCTATCATTAGCCCCACTTACAGCCATGAAGCTCTGTTATTCTAAGGACTGTGATCTAGAGACTCAAACAATGGTGCAGACTGAAATAGAAGCCCACACTTTAAAACCCTGTAGAACAACCGACAACTAGAGTCCATACTGTGACATTGTGTGTTTTGATTTCTGATTTCTGCCAGAAGAATCATTGTGGGATGAGCATGGGTGTGTCATTCCCTTACAGCCTTTGTGATCCCCTACATGTGCTGGGTAATAATATACAATTGATTTGCTAGTGTGGTGGGGAGATCAGGCGAGAAGAGATGTTTTTTCCACAGCAAAATTATTCCCCAGAGATCATGTGGTTACATCCCCTCTCCTTCTCTTCACTTTATTTGAGCAATATGTTAGCTGCCAAAAACAAAGGTTAAACTATGTCAGTGAGAAATAAAAATAAAAATTCGCCAGCCTAAGTACGTGATAATTCCATCACCTTCTTTCACATTTTAATTGAGGTTGTAGCTCTGTGGGAGCCTCTGCACAAGCTTCTTTTGTTTCTTTATATATAACATGCATGGATATACACACATGTAAGAGTTTGTACATGTGTGTACATATACATATGATGAGTTAAAAGGGATTGTGTCACATGCTTATGGGGTCTGACAAGTCTCAAGATCTTTAAATGAAGTTTCAAGGTAGTTTTCTGAGAAGAGATGAAAAATACTGATTGGTTGATTGGTGTGTGTGTGTGTGTGTGTGAGAGAGAGAGAGAGAGAGAGAGAGAGAGAGAGAGAGAGAGAGAGAGAGAGAGAGAGAGAGCAGTTGGGGGGCTGGTGCACATCTACAGGTCAGAGGACTACTTTCAAGAGTGGGTTCTTTCTTTCTACCTCGTGGTTCCTATGTTGGAATCGAACTTGGGTCCTCAGGCTTGGAGGCAAATACCTTTATTCATTGAACCATCTTGCCAATCAAAAATGAAGATAGTTTTAAGAATAGAAAATGAATTCTTGACTTATAAATTAATATATCCAGTATTTAATTGGTCCAAGATTCCTCAGGCCTTCCCCTAGTCTCCTCTCTTCTTCTAGTAAAGAAGTCTTTCTTCCTTTCTAACTAACATTCCCATCGGGGATGTGTCTTGCACTAACTGGCATTTTATAGAGCCCCTTAAGACCCTGTCTAGATGAACCTGCAGAGAACACTTCAATTCTGTTGAGAGACTGCTCTGGAGAGCACAAGCCTGTGTGCTGGCCTGGTCCCAGGCTCTGTACACATCTCACCTCACCTCAATGACCTCTGAAGTTGGGGTTTCATTCCTTTGCAGGTGAGGGACTGAGACCCAAGAGGTGCCATGATTTGACCAGAAAAACAGCACTGGAGTGGAAAGAAATATTTTTCCAGGAATAAGGATCTCAGGGAAGCCTTCCAGAGCAGTTGAGAGAGCCCAAGAACACAAAGGGCTTCCCTGAGTGAGGAGCAAAGGCCTAGGCTCAATTGACACTATTTCCCCTTCTCTCCTTCTCTCTCTTCCTACCCCCAATCACTCTCTTTCTTTCTCCCTCTCTCTGTCCCTATCCCTCTCTTCCCCATCCTCCTATAACATTCTGAGCTTGGATAAGCCATTTTTTCTTGCCCAAATCTTGATAGTCACACTTGCCTTGTAAAGGAGGTTTCAGCATTTGGCAGTGTTCTCTAGTTTGCCTGAGAAAAGTCAGGAGCATGGGGCTATGAGGGCAGAACTCACCCCCATGGTGTGCCTCAGGGACAAAGAATCTGAGGAACCCTTGCTGAGGTTCTGGAGGGGAGAACAAGGGACAAGGGAACAGAATCTCTTCAGGAGGACCCTGTGGTGCCTTTGCTTCTTGGAGACTTAAAGAGAACAGCCCAGCAGTGTTCCTCAGAGGTGATAGGATGTTCCAGGCAGAAGGCCAGGACAGAACTGGCTTGGGAAGAGAGGGGGTTGGTGGATAGTGGTACCTCCTCTATTCTCTGCTAATAAGGATCTACTTTGGGCAGAAGCCAGTAGAAGTGACCCCCCCCCCGCCGCTTGAGGCATTTTGGGAGGAACTAGGGATCTGCTGTTCTGCCTGACACAAAAGAAAACTCTTATTCCTTTTCCTCTTGCTCCTGTGACCCTCTGAAGTCCTCCTGCCTGGAGTCTTAACTCAGCAGGGATTCTAGGGGGTTTGAAGCTCCCAGAATCAAGAGAATTTCTCTCCCATAGCAACTATGGGATCCAGAGCTCGAAACACTAGAGGCTCACATTGAGTCCCATAAGCAGCTGAGATTGCCAGGTGGGTATCTATGAGGTATTTACTCTCCGAGGCCACACAGCCCATATAGACAAGTAGCTTCCCATGCACTGGTTGCCAGATCAAGGCCTTTGCTGAGCTTGGCAGCCAAGTATCTACATAGTATTTACTCTCTGAAGCCACACAGGTAGATGACCTTTGCTCATCCCAACATTAAATACCTGGAGCAGAGGGTAAGCCAGTGGTTTACAAGTCGGGAGACATAGTTTGCTTCTGCTACTGTTCCTTATTGGCATTCTGTTTTCTTCTTTTGATGAATTAGACATTTTTAGCCTGTGAGATGTGAGTACAGAACCTTTGACCTTTGAGGCACAAACCACATCACTCTCATTCCCCAGGACCCTGCCCCATATTCATCTTGCATTTATCCAGCCTTTGCACACATCCAATGCACCCCTGAAAGTCTTCACCCCTGCCCATCCCCACAGCAGACTCCTTTTTTCTTCCTCTGCTTCATTGCTTGTGCCACAAAACATCTTATAGCTGGCCATCCCCTCTAGAACATTCTTCCCTGACCCTGTCTTCTCTGATCCTGTAAGCTCCTCTCCTCTCTTGCAGTTCTCTGCCTCAGTTTCCCTTTTTCTATCTTTCTTGCTCCATTTACGTTCTTGTTTATAGCAATTAATAAGTAACCTGGAGCTGTAAAGATGGCTCACTTTGCAGAGTACTTTCCAAACAAGAATAAGGACCTCAGTTCAATACTCAGAACTCCTCTAAAAAGCCAAGTCTGTGGTCCCTGGGGCTGCCAGTCAGGCAAGCCAAACAGATAGGCCAGGAAGGGACCATGTCTGTAAAAACAAAGTGGAATCATGTATAAGCTGATGGGGAAGAAGGGCTTTGCCTGCCTTTTTTGGAGTTCCTGTTCATTGCCACAGATGAGTTACTAGTTGTGGAGAAGCTACTCTTGGTGTCCAAAAACCTCTGATTGTGCCCAGTTCTGCAGTGTAGATGTTCATAGGCAAGCCGGTATCTTTTGCCCTCGCCTTCCAGAAAACAGCACCTCAAATTCCCAGCCTATTTAGCCTCACCCAGTTGCCCACATGTAGAAGGTGGCTGGTCTGGCAACTGCTCACTCCATCTTCTATTTGGGCAGGACCCCCATTCACCATCATGTTACCACTCACTCTAGGTTGTTGTTGATGTTGCTGTTGTTATTGAGCTGGGGCTCAAACTAGGGACCGCACGGGCAGGGTAGGAGCTGGTTCTGAATGTGCCCATTCTCTAACTCAAAACCTGAAGCTTGCAAAACTAAGTGACATTCTCATGGCACATGCTGATTGCCAGCCTCAGATTTTATGCCTAGTGTCCTTCCTGCTAAAGTCACCACCATGTTAGCTAGATTTTCTCATCTTTGGCCCATCTGTTGGTTCTAGAATCATTTAGCCTTGGGATTGTCCTAGACCAGCTGTTGACAACTTTTCTCACTTGCCATGAGTCATTTTTATTCATTCACACCCACTCAATGTAGATAGCTCTTGGCTCTTGGTAAAGCAACAAGTAGCTAGGGGTATAAATCCTAAGAGTGATTTCAGGCATTCATTCATTCATTCATTCATTCATTCATTCATTTAAAACATCAAAAAAAAAAAAAGAATTCTGGCAACCGTATTAGGAAGGAAGAGTACATAAGAGTATAGAGTATAGAGTATAGAGTATAGAGTATAGAGTATAGAGTATAGAGTATAGAGTATAGAGTATAGAATATAGAATATAGAGTATGGAGCAGTTGCCTGTACTCTGTGATTGTGTTCCATTGGGGATGAATGAGAAGAAAGATAAGTTGTGGGTAAGGTCATCAATAAGGAGACTCATAGTGATAAAGTGCCAGCAGGGGAAATGCCAAAAAGCAGAAGGAAGCGGAGGAGTAAAAAGAGGAGCAGGGAGAAGGAAGAGGAGGAGGAGGGAGAGGAAAAGAAGGAAAGGGAAGGGGAGGGGGAGAGGGGAGGGGAGGGGTGTGTGATGAGAGAGTAGAATCAGCCTTTGGGAAGAGAAGTCAGGAGGTAAGGGCTCCCTGAAGAGACTCTGTCAATCATGTCCTCCATTTAGGGTCAGAGATTAGCTGGTGCATGGCCCCAGAGCAGGAATAGGCCTGGTATTTGGAGAGCGAAAGGAGACCCATGCAGCTAAAACTGCCTGAGCAAAATAATAGAGTAGCAGGTGCATCAGTCACCAAGGCACCAGGGCAATGACCCAGAGGGTCATTAGGTGCTGTAGTAGGTTGAACACAGGGAATGGTCAGAACTCAGAACTGGGATCCACATCAAGGGAGCTCTGGACAGTTAGTCTGGTGTGAATTCAGAGACAGCGATTGTAGAAGACTAGGCCAGGCAAGAAAAATTATCCAAATCAGAGATGGGCTTGAAGGCAGGGTGTGTGTATACCTGCGTGCATGTAGTGTGTATGTGTGTGTGTACTCGTGTGTGTGTGTGTGTGTGTGTGTGTGTGTGTGTGTGTGTGTGTGTGTGTGTGTGTATTAGGGCAGGTTGGCTAGTGTGATGGAGAGAAGACTGTAGATCATCTTACTATTATTACGTTTGAGGTATTCAAGATAGAATCTGTCAAGAACAAGGCGAGAAGTTTTGCCCAAAGTCAAGGAGAGGTGCCAAGTTTCTTCTACGGCCTTCTAAAGTTAGGAAAATCATCCCTTCCTCCTCCTCCTCCCTGATCCTTCTTGGTAATAGCACTGGGGACAAAACTTGAGACCTTGCGCATGCTAGTCAAGTGCTCTACCACTGAGCTGCATCCCGTAACCCACACCTGCATATGTTTCTCAGTCTCTGGAAGAGGCAGCCCAGATAGAGACCTTTTGAGCAGGGAAAGCCCGTAGGGCTGATCCTGCTCAGGTACACGTATAGTGAAGACAGCCTACAAGAATATCCTGGAGAGCCCCATTCCCTTGTTTCTTCTCCCAAGTCCTTCAGCAGAAATTCCTGGAGAATGCATCTTCCATATGCTTCCTGGTGCAGGGTCTGCCTGTTCTCCTTCTGGCCCGTATCTCCTGACTGGCCAGGCCCTGCTGCATCAGATGGTGCTGGGGAGGAGAGACAGCATCCCTGCTTTGAACATTGAGTGCCCTACCACATATGTGAAACCCACATATGAGCTCAGAACAGATTTGTGGGGACTGAAGCAGCAGAAAAGATCCTGTCTCCAAATCGAAGGCCAGCTGAGAAAATATACCCACTTCCAACGTCCTTACCCTCTCCCATCCTCAATAGCCACTTCTTCAGAGTCGGCTGCCAACCCACCAGCCTCAAGTGATTCCCACAGAAACTTGGAGGTTGATTGGTCCTGGTCTGTTCTCACCATGGAGAACAAACCTCATATAGGAGCAGACAGAGGCATGGGAGTAGGATGGAGAAGACACATGCCACAAAGGTTTCCTTGCCTCTAAGGATCCCTCACTTCCACTGCCCCCCGGCTACAGTTTTCCCTATCACTATCCCTCTGTGGTGTCAAAAGGACTGGTACCTGCAAATGCTAAACTACTTAGAAGGGACAATACAAGACTTATTTATCGACCATCTATATGCAGTCCTGAAGAAGTTAGCCCATTGTTCACCTGAGAACTTGCATGCAAGTTCTGAGCAGGGATATAGTTTTAGATTTCCATGAGTGCCAGAAGAATTTAGTAAGCTGAGACACAGCCTCTAAAGAACAGAGGAAATGCCACACACATATCACAAACTGTCTCACAAATGGTGACTGTCTTCTGTTTGATGGGGATCCATCTAAGTATGACGGGTCAGCAACTTTACTTACTTCATAGCATATGGGTCACAGGAAAATGAATGGTAGGCATAGTTTGGCCCATAGATACACCTTTTTTTCTTTCTAGGCAGGCAGGACCTAAACAACATGGTGTGTGATGTTTTCTTTTAATTAAAATATTTTTAAATTTGTGTATTTTTGTGCATGTGTGCATGCACATGACGCAACAGACATGTGGCGGTCATAGAACAACTTGCAGGGCCCAATTCTTTTCTTCTACCATGTGTGTCCAGGGATTGAACTAAGGTCGACAGCCTTGGCAGCAAGCTCCTTTACTTGCCATTGGCCAGATTGAGGATTTTAGAAAACTAACATAGTCTCCATTGTCCCTGTTCTTGATTTTGCATGTACTGTAGCCACTGGGGTTACCCATGTGGTCCCCAGAGGTATCTGTTTTTGTAAAACCTACCATTGTACATATTGAATTTGTCTTTAGACAAATACTGAGGGCACACTCTGTGTTTGGCACTGTAGGATATGTAAAGATAACTGACAAGACCTTTTATTCATTTATTGATTCAACTAATGTGCTTTGGGCATCTGCCATTTGCAAGGTACTAAGGATACAACCCAAGTCCCTGTTGGAAAGACAGATAATAAACCACAGCAAGGTGTGATGGCTGTGACAATAAGAGATATCCAAAGTTCTTCAGGAATGCATCCATAGAGTAAGGCAACAGCACCCCCCTCCCCCATAAGTACCTTCCGGCATTAGAATGGGAACTCAAGTAATAAAGTACCACAGGGCACAAGAAAGTCACTGCACTGGCCATTAATGCTTACCAGAGCCTGGTGCTCATCAGATTAAGAGGTGTCGGAGAAGACTGGGAAGGAGGGAACATGTAACCTTATCGTTGAGCTCTTTGAGTCTGCTCTTAGCAGACTAATTTCAAGTAGAGAAACTTCAAGCATACACAGGAAGCAAAATCTGCTTTGCTGAGAGCTTGTGGAAATCACAAGAGCTGTCATATGAGCAGTAAGTATTCTTACCCCAATTCATCATTTCTCGAATGCTCAGAAACATTCTCTGAGGTTTTTATTACTATACTCTTATTTTGAGATGAGGAGTTACTGTATTGCCTAAGCTGGTCTTCAACTTTCTAGGCACAAGCAATCCTCATGCCTCAGCCTCTCAGGTTGCTAGAACTACAACAGACAAGTCCCACCCACCATAGTTGGTTCATGCCATATTAGTACCCTATTAGTAACAACGCCAATTACTTTTCTTAATGCTGTGATAACAATGCTCGATTAAACAACTTGAAGAAGGTAGGGTTTATTTTGAGACAATTTGAGACATGGTGTAGAGGAGGCATGATGGCAAGTACATGTAAGGAGGTTGGTCCCATTGCCAGCACAGTCAGAATGAAGAGACAGATTCCTGCTTAGAAATTTTCTCCTTTTCATTCAGTCCAGGGCCCCAGACCATGGAATAGTACTCCCCATCTCAATTAATCTAACCAAGAAAATCTCTCACAGAAATCCCTAGAGGACAATCTCTTCGGTGATCCTAGACCTTGTCAAGTTGGCATTCAAGATCAGTTGTCACAGGAAGCTAGTAAGATCTTTAGAACCCATAGTTTACCCAAAGCAAACTATGGTGATTCGAACGAGAATGACCCTATAGGCTCATTTGTTTGGATATTTGGTCTCTAATTGGTGGACTGTGTAGAAAGGATTAGGAGGCATGGTCTTGTTGGAGGAAGTGTGTCACTGGGAGTAAGGCTTTGAGCTTTCAAAAGCCCAAGCCAGGCCCAGTCTCTTTCTTTCTCTGCCCAGTGTTTGTAGATCAAGATGTAAACTCTCAGTCACTGCTCCAGTACCATTTCTGCTCACCTGCTACCATGCTTCCCACCATGACGACAGTGGACTAACCCTCTTGAACTATAAGCAAGCCCCAATTAAATGTTTTCCTTTGTAAGAGTTGTCTTGATCATGGTGTCTCTTCACAGCAATAGAATAGTAGCTAAGACATCAACCATCTGAAAATCGCAGAGCTAAGAATGGAAGTAGGCCTGCAAACTCCAGAATACCAACACTGGCAAGGGTGCCACTCACACACCCTCCCATGGCAGGAGTCCTCTGGGGGTCTTATGGCTTCCATCCTGCTTACTCCTGCTGCCCTGGAAAAGTCACCTGACCTGCAAACATCACATATGCTGATCCAGCACAAAGTGGGAGAAAAGAATCCCTCCTCTTTTCTAAGCCCCTGCTCCTAACTTCTCCAAAGCTTTACGTTCCAGGGGGTGTAATTAGCAGACCTGCCTGTCATGGTGAGCAGTGAAGTTACTTTTCTTCAGTGTTTGACGCCAAGTGAAAGCTTGGCTGAAAGGCTGACTGGTAAATGCCTCTCTGGGGAGAAAGAGCTGTAAGATAGCCCAGATCTATTGGCAGATACTACAGCCAAAGGAAAAAAAATCCCTTAGACTGGGGGAGGTTTCAGGTAGCAGATAACTAATGTAGTAAATGCCTCAGTGAACCTTGACAATAGCAATTTGAAAAACCTTGTATGCTTAGTTTTGTTTCATATAAAGAGTTCTTCCCTTGCAATGTAGCCAGTAAATATTCAGACAACAATGCATTGTCAGTTCCTCTGAGATGGGCAATGTCAGGTTGTAGAATAAGCAGTTTAAGGTCCTGCTGTGAGCCTCAGGGTGGTCACTTCCAACTATACGGGTGTAAGATATGTGTACTCTTGGGAAGCTATAAGGCAGGGTTATAAGTGCCCAACCCTAATACACTGGTCATTCTTTAACAAGGAGGGAGGCATTTATCTGACCCTTGAAGGATATTCACCAATACCTGTTAAGAGAGGGGCATATTTCAGAGAGAGCCCATGCAACATTACAGTGTTCTAGGAGGTAATTATTTGGTAAGGTATGTGTGATGGTTAACTTTCATTGTCAACTTTACTACATTAAGAAATGTCCAGGGGCCATCCACTGGGGCACAGGATATTGGGAAAGTATATAAGTTAGAGAGGAGGGGGAAATTATAAAAGGGAAATAGAGTGGATATGAATATATTTCATATATTTATATATGCTGAATTCTCAAAAAATAAAACAACAGAGAAATGCCTAAAGCATTGAAGGAACACATCTTTGGCTGTGTCTATGAGGGTGTTCCCAGAGAGAACTGACTGGGGATGAAGACTCTTCCTGAATGTAAGCAGTATCATCCTATGATCCGGATTCCCAGACTGATTGAAAAGGGGGAAGGAGAGAGCCAGTGGAGTATCACAAATCCCTTCTCTACTTCCTGGTCTATAGAGGTGGAAGGATTTGCAACTGCACATCCTGGCTGCCATGAACGCTACAATGTTTTCTCAGTCATGATGGAATGCACCCTCTTAAAGTATAAACCAAAACAAACAATTTCCTCTATAAGTAGCTTTTATCAGGAATTTGATCACAGGAATAAGAAAACCAACATGCTACACAGACTTAGTGAATATATACTTGGTCATAGTTTATAAAGTTAGAGAATATGACATGTGTGCAGAGTCATGCTGTCCACTGAAGTTCATCACCATTGTTAATGTGCTTAAACATCTGAGAATTGGAATGCCTGTCAGCCTATTGGATGGATGATCAGTAGTGGGTGGGGCTCTGGTTCATGTCTATGCAAGTTGGTAGACTTGCTCTGTTGGTGAAAAAAAAAAAAAACTATAACCATGGACTTGGGAACATCCTTCTCTAGTCAACTGGACAAATAGATGGAGATAAGATGACAGATGATTACACATGCTTCAGACATGTGTAGAAGCTGAGTGATGGGAAGCTGTGTCATATGTTATCCACCAGGTTTTGCTTCTTGGCCTAGAGTTACTTCCATATGTCTATCACATATCTATGCCTAACACTAAATGGGTGTCTTTAGATGTTCATGTCCAAATCTATTATCACAGCTTTTTATAAGATTTATTTTATTTTTAAATATATATGTATTATATATGTGGGTATGTGCCCACAAGTGTAGTTTTCTGTGGATCTGGTCAAGAGGGAATCAGATCCACTTGAGCTAGACTTTCATGTAGTTATGAGCTACCCAATGTGGGTTTTGGGAGTAAACCAAACCCAGGCTCTCTATAAGAACAGTAAGCAGTCTTAACCACAGACCCATCTCTCCAGCCCTCATTGTCACAATTTTTATCTTCACATCCTTCTGTCCTCATCTTGCCCTTCCTGCCACAGTGATGATGCCATGGTCTTTCATGTTATCCAGGAAAAAAAACTAAGGGACTTTTGGGTTTCCCCAAACCCACGTCTTAATCTGTTGTCAAATTCTTGACATCCTGCTTTTTTTTATGGATCTGTCTTCTCACCCTGCAGGCAATCCTGACATCAACTCCCCACCTCTTCCTCTAGGCTTTCCCAGAAATACAATGACAACCCTATTGTCATACTCAATCCTTCTAGGAGAGCAGAGATGGCTTAATTGGCAAAGTACTTATCTTGAACTTAAGGACCTGAGTTCTATCCCCAGAATTTATGTGTAAAACCTGGAGAGGTAGAGATAGGGGACTCCTGGGACTCACTGGATGGCAAGGTCTGGTAGGTAAGTTAAGGCCAATGAGAGACTCTGTCTTGGAAGAAGAGGAAGAAGGAGGAGGAGGAAGAAGAGACGGAGGAGGAGAAGGAGGAGGAGGAGGAGGAGGAGGAGGAGGAGAGTCTCCTGTCCTACCTCCTATAGTGTCTCATTCACCACATAATGGGTTCTGTACTGGCTAGTTACACAAGCTATAGTCATCTGAGAGGAGGGAACCTCAACTGAGAAAATGCCTCCAGAAGATACAGCTGTAAGTAGACAAGTCTGTAGGGATTTTCTTTTAATTAGTGATTGATGATGAAGGGCATAGCTCATTGTGGATGGGGACACTCCTGGGCTAATGGTTCTAGGTTCTGTAAGAAATCAGTCTGTGCAAGCCATGTGGAGCAAGTCAATAAGCACCACTCCTCTGTGGCTTCTTCATCAGCTCCTGCCTCTGGATTCCTGTACTGTTCAATTTCCTGCCCTGAATTTCTTCAGTGATATACTACAATGTAGAAGAGTAAGCCAAATAAATCCTTTCTTCCCCAAGTTGCTGTTTGTAATGATGTTTCATCGCAGCAATGGTAATCCTAACCAAGACAGAGTCCAAGCTCGGTAGCATGCAACCAAGGCCCTGTCCCATCTCTCTTGTCCTTCCATATTTCTTTCCCTGATCTCTACACAAAATTTGCACCATCACCAGATAACCCCCATCTCCACTCCTAATTCTCCTACTAAGTCCAACCACTCAGTTTGCCAGCAAAGCTGTCCTCTTCTTCTCCCTGCCCTCCCCATCTCTCTACAGAGATATTAAATCATCTCCTAGAGTCAAAATTAGATCCAATTTCCACCAATAAGCTTTGGCAGACCTGTCACCCTACCCAAGAACTCCCTCCCTCCCTTTGTGCTCTCCGCTGTCTACATTAGCTGTGTTTCTATGCATGACTGTCTCCCCCATTAGACTGATAGCTCTCTGGGGGAAAGACTTTCTCATCCCCATCTGCTCCTTTTCTCCACCCTAACTACTCCCTCCTGCCAGTATCTCCCAGCCCTGGCATCTGAGTGCAGGGCGTGCTACCTAACAGACACCCTAGCAAAGCTTGTTGAATAGAATCCATTAATTTTGCTCTACGTCTTTGGAAATAGCTGTTGGAGTCCTCAGGGCTGAGAGGGAACATTTCAACTAACACGATATTGGAGGAGAACCTTTGCTTTTGTGCTTGCTTCCATTTAAGGAACATTCTGCTCCCTTCCTTCCCTCCTGCCTCTGCTCACCTATTAATTAACTGGAGGTTGCAGGTGAAAGCAGCTGCCAGCTCTTTTTCTATTGCTTTCATAGGTCCAGTCAATTCTGTCTTCCCCATCAGTACTGTTGATATCTTCAATGAGACAACTCGCCTTTCCAGTTAAGGTTCATGGGTCCTGAGATCAGACTGTCTGAATTTTTAATAGTCAGTGTGCTTAAGGGGCACTTTGGGTGATGTAGTTGCTCTTTCTGAATCTGTTTCCTTGACTGCAAAATGATGACTGAAGGCCAAGTTGGGGAGGGTGGGGACACAACTGGTAAAGTGCTTGCTTTGTAAGTGCAAGGACCTGAGTTCAAATCCCAGAATTCATATTTTGTTTTTAAAAAGGCATTGTGCCAGGCATATGCTTATCACCATGCACTGGGGAAGCAGAGCCAAATAAATTTCCAAAGGTTAGGGACCAGCCAGTCTGGTAAGAAAGCCTGACCAAAAAAAAAGAAAGAAAGAAAGAAAGAAAGAAAGAAAGAAAGAAAGAAAGAAAGAAAAGAAAAAGGAAGGTACCTGGAAAAAGACACCTTGATTGAACTCTAAGCTCCATATGCACAGGCATGCATGCACCCCATACCAACACACATGTGCACACACACCCAATCAATACTACTTATTTGTATTGTTTATGTGTCATTTAATATGTAGGGGGATGTGCACATGCCATCTGCACATTGGGGACAATTTGATTGGACACAAATTTTACACAGTCAGCTCCTACCTTCAATGTGTGAGCTCTGGGGATTAGACACAAGTCATCAGGCTTCTGCAGCAAATGCCTTTACCCACTGAGCCATCTCAACAGCCAAATGCTACCCACTCTGAAGAGAGAGATATTCCATTGGTCTCCTTAGTGAGCAGGGTACCCTGGGATTATTATAAACCACAGCACCATGGAAATCAGGACATTTGCACATATTGCAAAGTTCCCCGCTGTCTCCTTTCAGTCTCGGTTGGTTATAAACTACATGGGAAGATGTATGCTCCCCTGTGCACCCCTGGCTCCCAAACCACAGAAGGACTGTAAGAAGCTTTGTGAAGTCAAGCCTAAATCTGGAATTCTGCAGCAGCCAGGAGACTGCAGCCTTTTCATTAGGGCCTGGAGGAGAACTAATGATATCCAAGCCCCACAGACCTGCCCAGAAAAGGGTCCGTGAAGTGTGGCTGGAAGAGCATTCTTCATTCCCAACATGCTCCTGCCACCCCCACATACACCCCCACAGTCTCCTGGGCTCTAGTGCATCGCTCTCTGCTTCTTGATGCCTGGGTCATGTCTGAGCCACTGCTAGGATTTGTCTGTGCTATCAGGGGTGTGAAAGGTGATCCACAGAAATAAATTGCATTGTGTTTTAGGTCTGTGGCAGTCTGCCTTTGTAATTGTCTCGGTAAGGGACTTCATAACAGCTTGAGGGCCTTCATGTCAGAGCCAGAGACTCTGTGGCTTCCAGATAGATAAACATGGCAGCCAAGTGCACATTTCAGCTGGGGGAATTGCAAGCTGGAGGGGAGGATGGAGGGATGGGTTCTGTGAACCAGGTACATTACCTAGCCCTTTATCAACAGCTTGATAGAAACCAATCAAAGACTGAAAGGAGGATGTTCTTATTTATTTGTTTTTAATACCAGCTGGAAAACCAAGGCGTGTTTAACCTAGCCTCAGCCAACGTCTTCAGCTCCTGCCAGCCCTGTGCTTAGATGAAAGGGGAAGTTCAGAGTGCCATTCAGGAAGAAAGAAGCACAAGGAATGAAGGGACCCAGAGGTCCAGTGAGAGGCTAAGGCAAAGATATGCAGGGAGGCTGAAGCCCAGTCTTGTGTGTTAGCTGTGTGTGCTGGTAACAGGTGAGGACCAAGGGTGGAGAGGGAAACTGCTGTTGTGGATTTGGTAATGGTGGGATGTAGGCTGACAATAGGAAGGTTCATAACTAGTGGAGAGTCAGGGCCATAGACATCCTCTGAGGCCGTAACTCGGGAATGGCCCCATTGCCCTGATATCTGTACATTCACATGTATGTTTGAATATGTGTGTTTACAGAGGTCAACCTCATGTGTGGCTCCACCCCCTTTCCTTTTCTTTCTTCTTTCTTCCTTTCTTTCTTCCTTTATTTCTTTTATAGATAAAGTCCCATAGTTACCCTAAGCTGTCCTTGAGGTTATGTGTAGCCAAAATTAAACCTGAATATCTAATCGTCCTGACTCTGCTTCCCAAGAACTAGAATATGGCTTCAAACCATGCCACCACACCACACCATATTTGCCATTTCTGTGCATTCACTTACATACTCCTTTAAAAATAAAATTACATCTTAATTCAATTTATTTAAAAACTAATGTACCAAGAAATAGAAAAGCCGGTTCCACTTCCCATTAATAGATGGAAACTATGAAATACAGCAAACCACATCACATTGTCTACCATAGTAGTCAGAATGCTAAGTCTGCCTCTTGTTCCTGTTCACTTTCTCTAAAATAAAGGAAGTAGTGGGCTGTCAACGTAGCTCAAGAGATAAAAGCGCTTGCTGCCAATTCTGAGGACCTGAGTTCAATCCCTGAGATTCACATAAAAGAAGGAGAGATCACAGTTCCCACCTTTAGGCCCCACAGTGAGGTGGTTGTAGTTTGGATGTGAGATGTCCCCCCAAAGCTAGTGTGCTTGAACATCAGGCACTCAGCTGCAGGTGCTATTTGGGACAGTCGTGGAACCTTTTAGACACAGGGCTTGGCTGGCAGATGTATGGTCAGATGAGCAGGATAAAAGCATTAAAGGCAGGTTCCACTCCCTCCTGACCTCTCTGTTTCCAGGTCAGTCTCAGAGGTGAATAAACTGATGCATGCTCCTGCTGCCACCAAGAGGAGCCACTGCTATCACCGAGAATGGCCACCAAGTCTTCCCTGCCATGAACAGTGTTCATGGTAGAGTCAGTAAATCTCCCTTCCCCTAAGCTGCCTCTGCTGATGTTTTGCTCAAAGCATAAGACAAGGAATTGGAAAACATTCTCCTTCCTTAACACTCTCTGTCTCTGCTTCCTGTCTCCTTAAACCTTTATGCTCTTTAACACTTTCATCCAGCATAGCATGACTTTATATCAATATAAGCAAACATTTTTTTCCATTTTCCCATGTAGATCCATCATCACCTCCTCCACAGGCTGGTCTAGAAGCACGCATTTATGCTGAGCAGTCAGTTTGTCCCTCCTCTGGCCACTGGACTCCCATCAGACCTTACACACTTTCTGCCTTTCACCTTGAAGTCTGAAAGTCCCTGGTGAATAAGATGGGAGGACCTAATGTTCATTCTAGATATCAATTCATACATTCATAGTTCAGCTCTGTGAGTCCACTTAACCACATTACAGAATCTTATAAATCAATGTTAAACTGTTTGAAATGCAGCCAATATCTCTATATTTTTCCAAAATGCCTGGCATGGTACCCTTGTTCATTGTTAATGCTGATTTCTCTAAGTGCTTGTATCTCATTACATTTCTGATGCTATAACAAAATACTTCAGACTATGTAAATTATAAACAATAGAGGTGGATTTTGGGTAGGTATTACAAAGGCATGGCAATAACATTTAGCAAGGGCTTTCACACTGAGTTATCTCGTGGTAGATGGTAGAAGGCAAGCTAGACGAAGTTGGTCAAACTTACCCAGTACTTCAGTCATGGCATTAACCTACTCATGGTCATAGCTAATCACCACCTAAAATCATCTTTATGTCAATTAAATCTAAGTATGAATGTTGGAGGCGTCATTCACATCATAACAGAAACATCCTCCAGTCCTCATTCAAGACCAAGAACATGTTGCCAAAGTGCCAGGCCAGTGCACAGAGCTGAGCTCATTCATTTTGTGCTTAGCCCAAGCAAGCATCAGCTCAATTTCTCTTACTGACTCCTTTTCATCCCAGCCTGCTCCATCCATCTGAGTCACCCTGTCCTTCCTGCCTGGAAACAAGCCTTGGACTTGAACCTCCTCCACCATCTTTCAGCTGAAGTGACTTCCCAGGTTCCTGATATTCAGGAAATAGCTCTAAGCAGAAGATTTGCAAACTTAGCCAGGCGTTAGTGGCACACGTCTTTAATCCCAGCACTTGGGAGGCAGAGGCAGGCAGATCTCTGTGAGTTCGAGGCCAGCTTGGTCTCCAGGGAGAGTGCCAGGATGGGCTCCAAAGCTACGCAGAGAAACCCTGTCTCGAAAAACAAGAAGAAGAAGAAGAAGAAGAAGAAGAAGAAGAAGAAGAAGAAGAAGAAGAAGAAGAAGAAGAAGAATATTTGCAAACTCAAGAGATAGGACCTCCAGAAGTCAAACCTGTGCCTCCCCACCTTCTTCACCATGTGCCTGTAGAGAAGTGTGCCAACATGATTCCTGGCCATTTTGAAACGCCAATAAAATCATCCTGGTCCATAGTTCTTCCTTCCTTTGGAAGGAATTTCAGAGGAGCAGGAGTCATCACACCACGATCATGGACCTACTTCAGATGTCATGAGTAGCATTCCATCTGGATGGCTAGACAGTGGCAAAGAGCATGTGACAAGACACTTATTTGTCTTGGGGTGAAGACCATTTTGTCAAGAGTCAGTCTGAGCACTTGGAGATGAGTTCACGTTCCACATCCAGGGATTACAGAGGATAAGCAGGAGTAGACAGGGAGACAGCATCCAGTCTTTGCTCTGATGCTGCTCTTTGTGAAACCTCAGGCAACAGTTCTACTTTCTAAGGTTTGATTATGAATACTCCTTAGCTCAGTCTGTCAGGGGGCTCCCTTGTTCTTTTCAGTAATGAATATTTCTATCTCTCTCTCTCTCACTAAATTATATGATCCCCTTATAATTATTAAAATGAAGGATGCTATAATCAGGAAGATATGCATTGCAGCCACAATTCTACTGTCTTCTATTTCTATGATAATAATAAGTGTCTCATTGGGTTGATATGAAAATTAAGCAGATATAAGCAGATATAACATAGAGTGTGTATTACATTACCTCTAAATTCTTCCAATATGTTTAGCATGGCACTTGTTCTTCATTAGAGCTGATCTCCTGTGTCTCAGTCATTCCTGATGCTATAATAAAACACCAGAGAGTAGGTAAATTATAAACAATGGAAGTGTATTTAGCTCATGGCTCTGGAGGGTAGAGGGTTCAAGCATATGAAACTATCACCTAACAACGGTTACTCACCCATCTGAGAACAAATTTAGGCAAAGCTAAGATAGGATCTCTGGAAGATGCCAAGTTTAGAGGGAAGCTGTATAGGAAAGGCAGCTAGTTAGATGGAAGGGACCTGGAAGGGGTTTGAAGAATGAGGCTACAGCTGTATGACCAACATGTATGATGATGAAGGAGAATAAATGGAAAAGATACTGCTGAAAGCAGTGTCCTCTTAGAGCAGAAGGAGAAAATGGATAGTACATGGGAAAGAGCACAGTATGGGAGTCTGATGGCTGCAGTCCTACACACAAAACTTCTAGGAACTGCCTCTGTGACTTGCACTATTCTGACTGCTATCTATCTATGCCACCTGTGCTCACACAGAGTATGGGTTTCTGTCCAACAGTCCTTGACTTCCCCATGTCATCAGGAGTTCTGAGTAAACTTCAAATCTATTGGAATCCACTGCAGCTCCAACCCAGGAGACCTTAATGACATCAGTAGGAGAAGCAGAGTCATGAAGAGGGTCTTAAGAAGGGCATTCATCTTGGAGATGGATCATAGGTCCAGAGCCTCACTGACCCCAAAGTCTAAAAGTTTCAAGGCCTAGGAAAGGTTAGTTGTAATAGTTGAGAATAACTGGATTCCATCAGATATTGTAGGAAAATAAGATTTATTTAACGTGGTCTAGGAGTGTGTATTATACATGATGATAGTTGAGTTGTTAAATTAAGTAAGGTATACATATTAACTGTTCCTTTATTGGAGGGAAGATCAAGTAACTGTAAGATGCTGTGACAGTCTACAGACCATAACTTTCTATCAATTTCAGAGTCAGCAAAGGAGACTTGTAAAGACCATGTCAGAGAGACACCAGGCTGTTTCATTTGCTCAGGTCCTGGATTGGGCTATGGCTTCAGAGATGTAGGAGTTATGAGCACACTAAGCTTACTATAAAGAGGTTAACAGACTTCCTCTAAGGGCCACATAGCAAATACTCGAGGTTCCAAGAGCCATGCCATCTCTATCATAAGTACTGAACTTCACTGTTGGGGACTACATGGAGCCCCAGACAAACAGACATGTCTGTGCCCCAGTAAAATTTCACGTACAAGTCCCAGCATCTTGTATCTACCACCTCACCATAGTCTGCTCATACCTTCTTCATGTGTGATGACTAGCAAATGTGTCCTCATCACTGTCCTTAACGATGACCAGTTTTATTGGTGACTCCTCCCTATTATGGAAGGCTGTGAAGATAGAAGACACATGTCCACTTAGGTGATAGAGTCCTATGCTCTTGAAAATGCACCTCCAGGTGACAATGCTCTCTGTTATTGTACTTGGTCAGCAGATGACAAATTTGTAGAGCATTAGACTTTTAGATTGTCATACACTGAAGAGCTACTCACCAAGGTAGAAACAACGTTTGACTTCCTCTAATTAGGAAGGATTAAAGAAATTGGCTCCTTAGCTAGAAAGATAATTTGTGTGGTACCAGTGAAGACAGAAACATCAAGTGGGCAGGAGACAGAGGGCACAATGTCATAGATGACTGCAATGTACACTGTGCTTTTCATTAACAAGTACTTTGTTAGCTTCCTTGTCAGAAGATGCAAAGAAAGGCTTTTCTTATACATTCTGCTTCAGTGGAGGGACCCAGTGATTACTAAGGGTCATCAGCACCTTGGTTGAAATTTAATGAGAGCATAAACAAAGACAGGATATTTGTAACACAGATCAGAGCCACAAACCAAAAGGCCCAGTGGGGCTTTAATGCTGTTTCCAGTGGCTGAGCTAAGAACTGTGGAAGAGTGAAGGGTTATCTTCAGAAAGATGTCACATTGTGACCAACCCAGGAAGAAGTGGGCTGCAGAATGAAGCAGAGAGGGCTTGCTCTCAGACACTAAACTAGGTGTACATAGAATAGAGATCTGACATTATTACCACTGAAGCCCCTTTATTTTGCTTTATTTTATTTTTTATCTTTTCCTTCACGCTAACAATTTCACATACATATGTTAATCTTATATGACCCCTAAACTCTTATAACTCCCAGACACTCCCTTCCATCTTCATGACTTCTTGTCTCTTCCCCCTTCCTTTTTTGTAGCCCCCCGGGTTCAATTAGTGCTGCCTGCAAGATTGTTGATTTGATATTGTGCAGGCAACCATAACTTCAGTGAGTTTGTGAGTGCAACAGCCATGTCATGTCTAGAGCATTTCACAACTCTTCCCTCCACCCTCTGGTTCTGAATTTCCTTAATCCCCCTTCCCTTAATGCTCTCTGAGTCATGAGAGAGGGGTACACAGATGCCCCATTTAGGGCTGAGTAGAGTCCTTTTAGAATATGAATTTCCTGGCTTTTAAAAACCTTCTATGACACATTTTGTTGGACCATTGTCTTTTGGTAAATATCTTTTTTATTGTTAGCCTTTGTCAACAACAGCACATGTAACTTGTCAGGAGGTTTTACTCCTTGAGAGTGCTCTGCACCCTGTCAGAAACCTCAGCAAGACCTTGGTCTATGGCTGAATTAGTTCTTCAGCTGCACAAAGGACATTATATCAGTCCACAGCTGCCAAATACACAGGAAAGAACTGTTTTGTAAGCAACAGCCCGCAAATGAGTTTGGGAGTCCTAGATCATTCTGGATGTAGAACTCTCAGCTACCTCTCCAGCATCATACCTGCCTGTGAGACGCCATACTTCTCACCATGATAATGATAGACTAAACCTTTGATGTTTTCCTCTGTAAGAGCTGCCATGGTCATAGTGTCCCTTCACTACAAAAGAAACCCTAAGACAATCACTCATTGGCCTAGATAGCACTAGTTGATCTAGGCTGGCTGGCCAGTGGGCCCCAGGTTTCCACCTGTCTGCCTGCTCAGTGCTGGGATTACAAACATTTGCCATCTTCACATGGGTTCTGGAGATCAAACTTGGTTCCTTGTGCTTGTATAAGGCAAGCACTTCCTGACTAAAGTCATCCCCATGTATATTTTTTTTTTTACATATTCTTGACAGTGAAGAACATTCCTGATGGAGCCTTATGTTTTGAATTCACAAACTGAATGACATTTACTGACAAGGAAACTGAGACCCACAGATGCTGATGGCCAATGCACAGCATAAGCTAGAGGCAGATTTTAGTCAGACTAAGCCAGTTTCCCCTATATCCATAAATCTTCCTACTGGCTGCTTGTTGGTTGCTCATGTATCCAATCTCTGTAATTACTATGAAAATCAGTATCCTGGGGATAGAGAAATGGCTCAGTGGTTAATAGCTTTTGCCCCTCTACCAGAGGACCTGTGTTCAGGTCCCAACACCCATATCAGGTGGTTCACAAATGATCCTGACCCCAGCTCCAGGAGAGCTGATGCCCCCTTCCAGCCTCAGCAGGCACTTACACACACACACACCCATACACACACACACACACACACACACACACACACACACACACACACACACAAAATAAAAAAGCCTCTATCAAGAAAGCAGAAACTTTATAAATTACGCTGGTTGCGTATTTTTATGCTAGGAAACTATAGCATATAGTTAATAAGGGGGAGTTAGTACAGGACTCTGAGATACTCTCCATGAAGGCCTAACTAACTTTTTTATTTTTGGTTTTTCAAGACAGGGTTTCTCTGTGTCACTTTGGAGTCTATCCTGGCACTTGCTCTGTAGACCAGGCAGGCCTCGAACTCACAGAGATCCGCCTGCCTCTGCCTCCCGAGTGCTGGGATTAAAGGCGTGCGCCACCAACTAACAGGCTAGTATATTTCTTAATAGATAAGAAAGGGGAAATAAAATTACCCATCATTGCACAGCTCTGAGGTAATTCTGTCCACATATTGGCAGATAACATTTTAGACCTGTTGTTCACATGTTGTTTTTACTATAAGACAGGCCGTGGTTTGGGTGATGGTTAATCTTAATTGTCAACTCCATGGGATTTAGAATCACTATGGCAACAAGGTTTGGGGCATATTCATGAGGTAGTTTGTAGACTAGGAGCTTGGAGGTAGAAAAGCTACCCTAAAGTACACCCCTAATGTAGGCAACACCACTTGATGGTCTAGGGTCCTGGCTGAATAAAAAGTAACAAGTGAGCTAAGTACCAGCATTCATGGCTCTATGCTTCCTGACTGTGGACACAAGGTGACCAGGAACCTCAAATTCCTGCCCCAATGCCACAAGCCATGATGAGCTGTATCTTCAAACTATGAGTCAAAATTAACTCAACATTCTATAAATTTCTTTTGTCGGGTAGTTTGACACAGCAATAAAAGTAATTAATTCTATCCCAGTTCTATTTTTCCATTTCTTAATATCCGTTCAATATCCTCAGACGTTGGATTATGGTAACAGGCAGATACACCCACAAAGCCAAAAATGACTGTGTGGTGATCACGGATGGAATATATTAAAATGTATGTAATAGCATATTGTTCTTGGCTGTCTATTAAGCCTGTGTGTTTGTAAAACAATAGTGAGAAAATAATATACAACCCAAGCCTCCATAGTGGGACATTTAGATGGTAGAAGACCCAAGGTCCTACCATTCAGTATAGTGAATTCTTCGCAGGGCTGAGAAGATGGCTTAGGTAACTGGAGTTCAGATAAAATACTGAGTGGGCATGGTGGATTCCTGTAATTCCAACCAGACAAGGTAGAGACATGGGATCCTCAGAACAAGCTAGCTAGCAAGACCAGCTGTATTGGTGACATCTGGGTTTGACTAAGAAACCCTGTCTCAGCGTAAAAGGTGATGGAGCAATCCAGAATAAATCCTGGCATCAGCCTTGAACCTTCCCATATACATGAGCCCACACAAGTGTATTCACACAGACAAACAGGGATACACATATTTAAAAATGGAATACATATCGATAAATTGTTTCCATTTTAAAACATGTTGCCATCTGGTTCCCTTGGTCAGACTGGGTCAGCAAGGCAGGATATGTTAATGGTCCTGTTCTCCTTGTTTGGTGGCAGGTACAATCAGTGCTTTGATACCTGAGCACCAGGTTTCCTGAGTTGATTTTCTGGTTTGAAGTTGAGCACCACCAGATACAGAGAGATTATTACTTGTGGGTCCTTGAGACTTCCCTTGCCACCTCCAGGAGCAAGCAGATGTGAGATTTTCTAAGGATAGCAGTCACTATTGAATTTTCATCAGGAAAAGGAAATGAATCCATCCATTTAAACAACAACAAAGGGATGGATGCCCAGGAACAGCAGCAGAAGGAGATTGTAGCCAAGAAGTGGGGCTCCCAGATGTAGGTAGGGGTGAACTGGCTTTGTGTGGGCTGGAGATCAGAAGTTATCAAGAACTCAGGGCAACAACATTCAGTCAGAGGACAGAGACAAGCAAAGAATGGACTCTGGTGTTCTCAGGGGGTGGGAAACGCGGAGGAAGAATAAGTAAATCTGACCCCCCTCTTCAAACAACTTCCAGGAAATAAATTGCTTGGCAAAACATTCACTGAATGGAGCAAACCTCAGGGTGATCCAGAAACTCCTTAAACATTGGGGTTTTCAGTATTTAGGGATGTTTTGCACCCCTGTATGTTTTTGCACCTGGCCTTGGGTGCTTTCTGTGGAGCTGAGAGCCTGCTCTCTGCCTAGGTTTTGCTTTTTCAACTATTTGGAAGTGTCAGTCTGGGCTGGAGGTATGGCTCAGTTGGTGGAGTGCTTGCCTATTTCATGTGAGACCCTCCAGCACTGAATAAACAAGGCATGAGAGTGCATTCTTATAGCCCCCACATTTGGGAAGTAGAGGCAGGAGTTCAAGATCATCCTCAGCTCTATATCAAGTTGAAGGGTAGCCTGTCTCAAAAACATAAAATAAGATATAAAGAAACAGATGGGTATTATAGTACTCATAAGAATCTCAGTTCTAAGAGCTGGAAAGGTGGATCAACAAGTAAGAACACTGACTGCTCATCCAGAGGACCTGAGTTTGGTCCCAACACCCACGTGGAAGCTCACAACTGTCTGTAACTCCAGTTCCAAGGGATCCAATGTCTTTTTCTGGTACATAGACATACATGCAGACATAACACTCATAAACATCAAATAAAATAGGTCAGATGATAAAACAGATAGTTAGGTTTTGGCATAAGCAGATTGTTGTATCTTCTTATATTTTACCTTTATGATTTTAATTTTGGATACTTTACACTGTTAAGTTTTAATCCTCTTTTAGACTAAAAGGGGAATTGTAGGGGAAGCTGTAGCCACACCTACTTAAGGGCTGGCTACAGCTTCCCCTACAAGATGCGGTGTCTCATGCCTTTAATACCAGCATGTAGGAGGCAGAGGCATGTAGAACTTTGAGTTCAAGGGCAGCCTATCCTACACAGTGAGTCCAGGCCAGCCAGAGCTTCATAGTGACACCCTATCAGTAATAATAATAATAATAATAATAATAATAATAATAATAATAATAACAGAATTTTAGTTCTTGATAATATGAACTGGATCATTTCTTTATCTATTTGAGTTTAAATATTCTAGTCTTATAATAGAGATAAAAGCATTACATTTCACAATTAGACTAATAATTAATGAAATGCATAGAAAGCTCAATAAAGGACCCATAATATGGACAGTGCTTCAGAATGGTAAGACTCCACCATTTTACAAATTTTTATTCTACAGCAGGTGTCATGGACATATAAGTATGCAAAGATATGTTCATTTCTCCCAGGGAGTTACACCCAGATTGTACACAGACAGATAAACCTGTTGTAGCAGACATTTGGGGACCGTGGTCTGAAGCTTTCTAGGGGTAAGCAGGTGTGGCTTTCCTGTGGCAGCAGCAACTGGAGGCTTTAAAGGATGGAAGAAATTTTTTAAAGCATGGTAAGAGCAGAATGACCCAGATAAGGAATTAAAGGGCATAGCCAGATGGCTGAATAGTTACTGTTAGTCTTTAACTGCTATGGATGGGCTGGTATAGCAGTAAGATAGCACTGTGTGTGTATATATGCATTTATAAATATTTTCAACAGAATCCAAATCAGACATCACTAAAAGATTTAAATATTCCCCTCAAGATCCCAGTAATAGCTAGGTATTGTGGTACATATTGTAATCCCCACACTTGATAAGTAGTGATGGCAGGAGGATCAGGAGTTCAAAGTCATCTTAGGTCCCATAGTTAGTTACAGGCCAGTGCAGGATTCATGAGACCCTGCCTTTAAAAGAAAAATCAAACTAAAATTACCTCCAAAGCCAAGTGTCTTCACTTTGTTACAACCTGGCTATGGGCTGATGGCTTTACCTGTTGCTTAGCTAAGTTGAGAACTATACTTTGAAATCTGTCCATTCAAGGGGGTATTGTGGGAATCCTCTGGGGAGATGAAGGGCCAACCCAGAGAGGGTCATCAGGAGGGCTTGAGAAGCATGGATTGTTGGGTCCATCCCACAGAGGCTGTGTGTCTGCAGCCAGAGAGCTCTATCAATCACTTCTACTGTTCCTATGATGAAATACCCCAGCAAGGCAACTGAAAGAAGGGGTATCTGCTTAGCTTGTAGTCTGAGGATACAGGCCATCCTGATGAGGAAGGCTTGGTGGTGGAAGCTTGAGACAGCTGGCCACACTGCATCCACAGTCAGGAAGCAGAGAGCAATGGATGCTGGTTCTTATCTCACATTCTCCTTTCATTCAATCTAGGACCTCAGCCCCGTGGGATGATGCCACCTACATGAAGGGTGAACCCAGCTTAATTAACCCATTGTAGAACCTCCCTCAGAGACATGCCCAGGGGTCTCTTTCCATGGTGATTCTAAAGCTCATCAAGTTGACAATCAAAGTTAACTACCCTTATGACAGAATGCAAGACTTTGCACCCCTTCTTAGCAACTCCCAACTGGCATCGTTGTGCCTGATTTTGAAACCACAATGACCCAGAAAACCTCTGCTTCACATCCACCCAAATGTATTATTTTTATTTATTGTTGATAATTGTTCAAGAACAGCATCAGTTTTTAGCATGTTCCGTTCCAGATCTAAACTGTCTGTAGAGTTGAACATTGACCCTTACAATGCCCCCTCTTTTGTAGCCTTGAGAATCTTGCCCGGCTAGTGTGTGTGTTAATTTGACTTGCCTGTGTGTAGCTTCTGGTCTCATTAGAGAGGCACGAGGATGTTATCTGAATGAGTTAATATCAGTCACTGGAAGTAGATTGGGCCTTTTTATAGTTTCATTTTTTTTCTTAGTAATGAAGTAAGTCTGGTTTCCTAAGGAGCCATTCCTTCTCTTCTACCACCTGATGTCCTCAGTGTGATCGCTCTTGCTCTTTACACTTTGACAATGACCTTTTCCAGTGTTCTTTAAGACCCTAGATTGGCTGGAGATTCAATTAGTGTGAGAGAAGAGATACCTGAGCAAATTCAGCCAGATGCTTGCTGTGACATCTGATATGGGTCGTCTGAGCTGCTAGAATAAACCTGAAAATTCAGTCTCTCCCAGAGCACTCTGCATTATCCAGACCCCAGTACTGCCAGCCCCCCTTGCTTCACAGAGATTACAGCTATATTTCACAGGGCTATGACCCCTCCATGCCACCTGCCTCTTATGCCTTAGCTGCTGGCCTCTATCTCACTAAACTGTGTCTTCTAGCTCTTCTCCTTGAACATTCTTGAAGACATGCCTCACCCCAATCATGCATGTCACCTTCCCTTGGTCATTAAGCATTTGAGTTTATGTCTCTTCTTTGAAAATCTGAGAGCTGCAGCATAATGATTCCTTCAAGTCACAAGGCTGAGAGACCCTCACTGGCCTTCTCAAGAGACATTTGGAGATTGTCTTCAGGGTTTGGGGTGGGGGTGAAGCTGGCATTCTTTCAACTAGAATATCTGCTGTCTTTCTATGAAAGGTCCCAAACTAGTATCCTAGGACCATATTCACCCTGTGTGATGTGTTTTTTGAGAAAAAAAAAGAAATGAAAGAAGGAAGGAAGGAAGGAAAGAAGGAAGGAAGGAAGGAAAGAAGGAAGGAAGGAAGGAAGGAAGGAAGGAAGGAAGGAAGGAAGAAAAAGAAGAAAGAAAAAATTGAGTTTGTGACTAGCATAGCAGGGACACACAGACAAGGGCTGAAACTTCACATTAAAAATGAGGTATTCCAGGCTGGGCGGACAATACCTGAGGAGTAATATCAGAGGTTAACCTCTGGCCTGTAAACACATATATCCATACGGACACTCCTAAGATGAACACACACACACACACACACACACACACACACACACACACACACACACACACACACAAAATGGTTTTCCAGCTTCATCTTCTTTTGATATGTCAGCCCTGGCACCTGTTGTCAAAGAAGGCCATGCTGAAGACAGGCAGTGCCAGTGTGTCCATCCTCACAGAAGGCCCACACCCTGCACTGCTTCTGTGGTGACCAGCTTGACTGATTCACGCCACCTATTGGGTTCTAAACATGTTTGGATAAACCTTGCTATCCTTAAAAGTTCAGAGCTCTATAAAGCTTGGGGCTAAGAATTGCCTTGGAGCAGTATCTTTCTTTCTTTCTTTCTTTCTTTCTTTCTTTCTTTCTTTCTTTCTTTCTTTCTTTCTTTCTTCCTGCCTGCTTGCCTGCCTTTCTTTTTACTTCCTTTCTTTCTTTCATCTTTTCTCTCTTTCTTTTTTACTTCCTTTCTTTCTTTCTTTCTTTGAAATTGAGAATCGTGAGCACATGTACAATGTGTTTTGATCAAGTTTACCCTCCATTCCCCCACCATTAGACCCTCTCCCATGGCCCCATCATGTTTCCCTCCCAACTTCACATACTCCATTTAAAAAAAAAATCACTGAGTACTCTTGGTACTGTGTGCATGTATATGGTGTAGGAACACCTAATGGAGCATGAGTAGCTTCTTAGGGGCCTGAAAAAATAAAACACTGACTCTATTTTCCCTAACAGCTACCGATTGCCAATGGGTCCTCAACTAGGGATGGGCCTTTATGAACCACTCCCCTGCCCATGCTAGGATTTGGGCTAGCTCAATCTTATGAAGTTTTGTGTATGCAGTCCCTGGCATGGTGAGTCACTTGTGCAGCAACCCTGTCCTGTCCAATCAATACTGTTTCACTGAAGATATCCACTACCTCTTGATCTCAGAATCTCTCTACACACTTTTGTGATAGTCCCCAAGCCTTGAAGGAAGAGAGTGTGATACTGATGTCCCACTTAGAGCTAAGACTCCACAGACTCTTATTATCTGCATGATGAGTAGACATGGCTCTGTATTAATCCCCATTGATACTGAAAAATGTGCTGATTTGTAGTAAGAAGGTAATAACTTAAGGGTCAGTTTAACACTATGTCCTGTTAGGAGAATAATATTAGATTCTCCCTTAGGGCCTAGAGACGTGAGATTTTGGCTCAGTTAATGGTACCATGTGTGAGTGGAGATCACCTTACATCCAATCAGAAGGTGGTTAGTTACTCCCATGTTTGTGCCACTATTTGTACCAGTGGGCACATCTTGCCAGTTGTTACTAAAGCTCTCAGGGTTTACATCTGGGTAAGACTGCTGATTGATTTTTTTTCCCTAGGAGGATGCCTATAGCCTTCCAAAACTATGAAAGCTAGCCAGTTAAGAGTGAAGCCTTCAGATTGGTACCAGCTTGATATTTTCTGTGAATCAAGTATGTGGTATCTTTATCAACATCATACCACCAAGTTCTGTAGGGTGACCAAGAGCAATAGCCTGTAATGTTTGGGGGTCTATGAGAAGATAGTGATAATTTAAAAAAAAAAAACAGTAACCTATACTTGGTGTTAAGAATAGGAGTAATGGGTTGAGACAGCAGGTAGCAGGTCCCAGCTTCTGCTCTGGGACCACGAGAATAGCGGCCCCGCGTCAGGTGATGAACAGAGGGCAGATGGGCAAACAGGGACATGTAGATGTGACTCCTATTGAAAGTTTTATTGAGGGGAAGGTAAGAAAATAAGGTAAAGAGACATAGAGACAGAGTGAGGACAGAAGAGAAGAGGGAGACAGGAAAAGTCCTGTCTGCCCCAGGGGAACAGCAGGAAAGAGAGAGGGAAAGAGAGTGTAAATGGGCGGGGTCTGTCTTTTAAAGGGGTCCTTTGCACCTGCATCTAAACTAGGCAACGATGGAACCCGGGGCTGACCAGAATACTGCCCGAGTGCATTCTGCCAGGTGAGAGGGGTAGGCCAGCATAATGCCTGAGTAACACATGGAACTAAGGTTTTTAGTTGATGGTCTACGGTGTCTGGCAGAGGTGCCATTCCCTTGATAGAGTAACTGCATTTAAACATCTTTTATCTGTGTACATGTAGGTATTTTAGAAAGTTTTCTACAATAGTATGTTTCCAAATGGCTTTTTCAAAGGCTCTGGCTGTTAGTTATCCCTTCCCATACTTCTCCTCTACTCTGTCCTCCCACACCTACTGCGTTTCCCTCATCCTGTTCCATGTTCCCCTTTCCCACTCTTTCACCATTGTTCTACCCTCTGTCCCTTGAAATCCACCCCCCTCAATGCTGCCTTGCAAGTTTCTTGACTTACATGACTACCCCAGCTTAAACACACATTATCTAAAGATTCTAAATTAGAACCCGCCTATAAGAGAAAGGGCATGGCACTTGTCAACCTGAATCTGGGTGACCTTACTCAGGATGACTGTTTCTAGCTTCATCTATTTACCTGGGAATTCCACTTTTCTTGGCAGCTGACTACTATCCCATTGGGTATATGTACCTTATTTTCTTTAGCCGCTTATCAGCTGATGGATAACTATCTAGGTTGTTTCTATTTCTTGGCTATTGTGAATAGAGCAGTAATGAGCATGGATGAGAAAGTGTCTCTGTAGTAGAATATAGTCCCTTAGAAATATCCCCAGGAGTAGGATAGCTGGATCATATGATAGATCTATTTTTAGCTTTCTCACTGGGGCATTGGAAACTCTGTTGTAAAGGCTGAGGTTGTACCTTAATGGTAGAGCACTCACCTAGCTCATGCAAGGCCCTGAGTTCTCTACCAAGCGCTGTAAGGAAACAAAACAAAAGCCCCTTGACAGACACTAGTATACACCGAAATCACACAGCCACTTCAACAAGGCCCCGTACCAGACTATAGCCAGTGCCAACCTAAGTAAGGATGTCTAGGACCCACTGGTGTTTTTTCTTAATTCCTCAGATTTTTATGTGCAGATACTACATTTAGAACTAGGATCTTAATAAAAACTCATATTTTCTTGTACATACAGATCATGTGGAGATCTTCACGAGGTGCAGATTCAGATAAAATGGGTCAACAATGGGACTTCTTACATATCAAAGATGTTGGTCTCAGTTTGCATGGCAAAGTCAGAGAGCTTCTGGCCATGTCTGACTTACTGGCCTCAAGGAATGTCAGAATAATGCTTGCCTTAGTGTGTGTGTGTGTGTGTGTGTGTGTGTGTGTGTGTGTGTGTGTGTGTATCAAGCTTAGAAGAAACTATTCATGTTTTAGAATTTACTTGTAGGGATGGAGGTAATGTGACCTCACTTATATATGGAGTTCAGGTTCAACTTCCCATGTTTTGACTCAAGTACCAGGAACCATCCACCTTATCTTTTGAGACAGGCTCTCTCATTGGCCTGAACCTTGCCAACGAGGCTACTCAGTCTGCCCAGCAAGCTCCACAAATACTGCTTGTCTCTGCTTCCCCAGAGCTGGGATTATACGAGCATGCCACTCTGCCTGGCTTTTTTATGTGGGTGATGAGCATTGAACTCAGGTCCTCATGCTTGCACAATGAGTACTACTGATGGAGCCATCTCCTGGACTAGTATTTACTTTTAAAGCACAGATGATATCAAAGTTATTTTTATAAAAATGCAGTGAAGTAGTAGCCCCTCCCTCAATATTCACTTTCCCATGGAACATCTTATGTGATGGAAAGGATTATGTCTCCAGCCAATAGAGCATCATTTCACCTGCTGGTACCCATGGAATTCTCTCTCTGTGTGTTGTAGTGAGCATGGTGTGGATTAGAAAGGAGGTCTTTATTCATCCTCCCCCAGTGATGGCTTAAGATCACATAACTATGAAATAGAGCAGCCCAAACACTGGGAGAAATATTTCCATCTGTTTATATAAGTGGTGGGCAACCCTGAGAGGGCTGTTGTTCGATTCTGTCCTAAGTCATGATGCAGCCTCTTTGTAGGTAGAATGAAGCAGCCAGCCAGGTCTAACTGCCTAGTTATATGAGTGGGCTGAGGCGGCAACTCTCTCAATGGTTTTTTAATTTGAGGCCTGAAGTTGGAGAGGCGATGAAGAAACATTTCCAGGCCGAGAAATTTCCCTTCAGGCTGGTCATTTCTTGGAACTAAAAGGTTCATTATGGTGAGTTCCTTCTTGTAGGTCCCCATGTCTTAAAGTGACAGAGGGTGGAGGGATCCCACAGACTCTGTCCATTCCTAGGCTGTGTCCATGGATTCCAACCCTGGATTGGGCAATCAGAAGCAACAAGAGCAAAACCACTCAGACAATTTTGATGCCACTGTAAAGAGGCAGAGTATGCCCTTCTCTGCTAGGAGATTGCTCATTTTCTCATGAACCAGCTGAAGAAACAGCTAAAATGGGAATCTGGCCCAGATTTCTGCCACACGGATAGGAGAGTCTTATGTATTTTGCTGTAACTGAGGTCACCCGGGATGTGCCACTTCCAGACCTCTCCTTATCAATGACATATTCATTTTCTTACCATGGAGTATCAGCAAATGTGTCACTTCTTCTTTTAACGTTTTATTTCATTTTCCTGTGTGTGTGTGTGTGTGTGTGTGTGTGTGTGTGTTCATTAGAGAGAGGGGGAGAAGGGAGAGAGAGCATGTGTGTGTGTGTGCATATGAGCGTGAGTGCCCTTGGAGGCCATAGGCATCAGATCCCCTAGAGCTGGAGTTCAAGGTGGTGATGAGCCACCCAACATAGGTGCTAGAAATTGAACTTGGGTTCTCTGTAAGAACAGGATGTGCTCTTAACTGCTGAGCCATCTCACCACCCCAAGGAATCTGTCTCACTGCATATTACAGAGGAAGGTGTGAAATGGGGCAACACTTCACTGTTTTAACCACTGAGGATCTCACTGTAGCTATCTATAATGAGGCACTTGAAAAACTAAAGCAACATTGGGTGGGCATTGATCCCAGAACTTTCTCTCAAGAAGATGAGGTATGAGGATCACCAGTTCTAGGTCAACCTGGGTTAGAGAGTGACCGTCTGTCACATGAACAAATAAACAAAAACAATTGCAAAACAAGAAAAGTTTGAGTCATAAATAAATGCTTGGATTAGCACAAAATCTTCCTGTTCTGCTGTCCCAAACTGGATTCTCAAAATAAATAAATAAATAAATAAATAAATAAATAAATAAAATAATGGGTGTCCTTGGTTGAGTGTCATTAAACACACACAGCAAATTCCACTGCCTGTGGATCTGGGGAGATGGCTCAGTCAGTAAAGTGCCTGCTGTGTAGGCATGAGGACCCGAGTTCGAGTCCCACACCCACACAAAAGCCAGATGGAGAATGCTTATGATCTGGACTCTGGGGAGACAGACAGGTGGGTCCCTGGGGCTTACTTGCCAGATAACTTAGCCGAATCAGTAAGTTCCAGGACAGTGAAAGACTGTAACTCAAAAAGTAGACAGTGCCTGAGAAACTACAGTCACAATTGATCTCCAGCTTGCTTGTGCACATGTTTGTTGTGTCTCCATAAAAAATTCTATGGCCTGTGCATTCCTAGTAATAAAGAGAAATTTGAGACTAATTGGATTTGAAATTTTATACTATTGACATAATAATTACACACCAATGCATAAACCATGCAAAATATTTCACTATTTTTAATGTTTGCATTTTTGCCTTTGTCAATGCTGTTGCTTTTCTGGAAATTATTGTAATTTACTATTTTAGTACCCTTCCCTGTGGTCTGCAGGACTCTCCCCATTTCATGGTTCCTTTCTATGAATACAGACTATTGCAAAATCAGGGCCAGGCAGTAGCTGCTGGACACAAGCCGATTGCCATGATCAGCTCAGGGCAGGAAGCAGTTGATTGGTCTCAGTACAGGAGTGAGCTTACAAATTGGCAGGTTCAGGCTAGAATGTCAGCCAGTCTGGTGGACCACTACAGGATACTTGGGTGTATGAATCTTTCAAGTAAAGACACAAAGTGAACGTGGAAATGGACACCAATGATGTTGATAACATGTCATTTAAAACATTAGGCACAGCCATTAACTAACAGACTTCCAACTGGGGACATGCACATTATTCTGTGTAACACTCAACACCAACCAAGGAATGTTGCTGTCATTGGTGGTCCATTATTTCAGATGGTTACTATGAGGCTTAAAACTCCCCTATGATTGAGTATGGTGGCATGTGACCCCCCCAGACTGGGCTATTCTTATTCACTATGTCATGTGGAAATCAGCTTACAGAATTTTAACTACTTACCCATCTGGTCCCCAAGGGAGGAGGGATGTACTGAGTGTGGCACACTTGGTTCCTTGAAGGGCCCTTCTCTGTTGCATCCCAGTGAGTTCACCTATGTCTCCCAACTTTTACGGGCCAGTACTCCAGAAAGACCAAGAAACTCAACATTCTCTGGTACCTTTGTGGTCTTTTGGGAATGTAGCAGACTCAAAAGCTTGAGCACTGCAAGACAGACACTCTCACATTTTTCTTATTAGCCTAGATATCCTCAGTTCCAAGGCTAGCACCTAGGAGGGAGGAAGATGTGAGCCACTATCATCTGTGGCTAGGAGGGCCGTCATCAAGAAAGAATGTGATAGCGGAACAAAATTTATTTTCTTGGTTTCTAGGGTTTTTTTTATTAAATTATTAATATTTTCACATGTACTTTCCCTCTCCCTCTCCCTCCCCCTACCCCCATTCCTTCTCCCCCACCTCCAACCTACCCCCCACCCCATCCACCCGCCACTCCCCAGGCAGGGTAGGGCCCCCAACCAGGGCTCCACCAAGTCCACCAAATCTTCCTGTGCTGGGCCTAGGCCCCTCCCCATGTGTTCAGAGACAGAGCGAATCCCTTCAAGTGGGATGGGCTCTCGAAGTCCCTCCCACCCACCAGGACAAAACGCCAGTCCACCTCCAGAGGCTCCAAGGAGTGCAGGGGCCTCCCCATTGGCATCCATGATCAGGGGGCTGGATTAGTCCTGTACTGTCCTCCCAAAGAGCATCTGGGGTCGATATGCTTTCCCTTTTTCAGGCCAACTGTTTCTGTGGGTTTCTCCAACCAGGTACAGACCCCTTCGTTCTTCATTCCTCCCTCTCTTCAACTGAGTTCCAGATTTCAGCTCAGTGTATTTCTGTGGATGTCTGTCTCTGCTCTCATCAGCCACTGGATGAGGACTCTAGAATAGCATAGAGAGTATTCATCAATCTCATTCTAGGGGAAGGGTTTGTTTTGGTGAGTGCGCATGCATGTGTGTGTGTGTGTGTGTGTGTGTGTGTGTGTGTGTGTGTGTGTGTGTGTGTGACACCCATGCATGCAAATATATATGTGCATGCTAAGGTCACGGAACAATGTCATTCCTTAGTAACCACTGATTTTTTTTTCTTGAGACAGAGTCTCTCACTGGCATGGCTCCTTGTTCTACTTACTGTTATGGTAGCTGCTCATTTGCTTTCTTTTTTACCTGTAAAACAGTATACCTATGAGGATGTTTATAAAAATGTGACAACTAAGAGTTGTCACATGTTATTGTTATTGTTATTAGGAGCTCCCAAAACTTTGTAGGAAAGGTCACTTCCACTTTCCTAGTTTAAAGTAATGAGTGATTGTCAATATTTAGGAGGTAGAGACCTCAAAGCTTTGCAAGATCTATGAAGCTTTGAATTGTCAGGGCTTCCCACGCTGTACTTCTTCCTAGCCTTTCCTTACACTCCAACCTACCTACCTCTTGTTTGGTTTGGTTTTCTTTTTAAAGAAATATTAAAATCAAGTCTTATGTAATACAGACTGGCCTCACTATCTCTGGATATGACCTTGAACCTTTGATCTTCTTGCTACCACCGCCCAGTGCTGGAATTACAGGTACCCACCACTGTATCCAGCTACCACCAGTCTCTTTAATTCTTCTCCCATACTATTGACTTATATTCTGCAGATCTTAACTTTGTGCAAAAATTTGCAACTACCAACCTGGACTATCCTGAGAGAACTTAGATTAATTGTTCTGCGTGAGTGTACCCAGACTCTCAAGGCAGCTCTGACCCTGTGGACAATTCGTAAACTGCCACCACCACCCCTTAAGGCGCCATTATGGGAGAGCAGTTGTTTTGGATTGTATGAGCACTTGAGTGATGACTGACTCATGAAACAGTGAGCACTATGAGGGCACAAGGGCTTAGGTTTATTCTCCTGATATAGCTCCTCCCTGACAGACGGGACCCATGGATGGATGTTGGCTCAATACACACAATAGTATCCTGGAAATCACTGAGCTTTACTCAACACTGGGGGACCACCCTGTTCTGTGTATCATTCAACTCATCCTCATTCAACTCAAAACCTCCATTCAAGAGAGCTTACCAATGCTGTCATTCGGAAACAGAGGAGACCCGGGCACAGAGAATTAAGTGCCCAAGTTTGCACAGTGAGCAGTTGCCATAGCTGGAGAAATTTTAAGACAGTTTGGCTCTGGAGCCTGTGCTACTGACCACTTCCTGCCTCTCTGCCTGTCTGCCCTCACTGGGTGGTCACAAAATAAACGATGAATAAATCAGATAGGTCAGAAGAGACCTGATGGGTTATTTCAGTTGAAACTGTTGATAGAGGTCTTTGTCCTGTGAGATGTACTTTTCTTTCTTTCTTTCTTTCTTTCTTTCTTTCTTTCTTTCTTTCTTTTTTTTGTTTTTTTCGAGACAGGGTTTCTCTGTGTAGCTTTGGAGCCTATCCTGGCACTAGCTATGGAGACCAGGCTGGCCTGGAACTCACAGAGATCTGCCTGCCTCTGCCTCCCGAGTGCTGGGATTAAAGGCGTGCGCCACCAACTCCCGGCTATTTAGATTTCTTAATTGTGGTTTCCTTCTAGATAATTCCTCAGAAACTCATCAGTACCTACCCAAGACTGAGCACACAGTAACCAGGGGATATGAGTGGCTGTGGTTCCCCCACTCCACACAACAAGGGCCTCCAATGACTACCCCCCACACCAAAAAAGCAGTGGTTCTAGAAGGTTCCATGGAGCTTCTGAACAGAAACTCTGCACCTTTGGTTATGAGACTCACCAACATCATTTAAGGAATTATGTCCAACATGGAGTCTTAACAAACTCTCCCAGAGAGTAGCCGAACAAGGATAATCAAACAATAAAGACCAATGTGTCAGCAACAGTGAGGCACAGGTCAGGGACAGCTCTCCACTACCATTTGCAGCAGCCTGACAAGCCTTTTTCAGGGACCTCTGCCCAAGTGAAGCTGGAGTTTTTGGCCTCACTGTAGAAAAGAATTTCAGGATGAGCCAATAGAAAACAGAATAGCATAGATTTAAATATGGGGGTAAATAGCAGTAGAGACAATGGGGCAGGGGGAAGAGCACACACCCAAGTGTATATATGGGCTTCTCAAGGGAGAGTCACAATATAGAGGTTTTATAGTGGCTTCTGAAGTAATTATCTCAAAGGGTCGGAAGGAGTCTTTGCTTGATTGGTGAATGAGATCAGAGGTGGTTCCTGAGGCTCACGGCTAATAAGATAAAACCTTGGTCAGTTCAGTTGTAGAGGAAGGGAAGATGATTTTACAACAAAACAAAGCTTACTCTTGTCTGTGAGATTCCCAAAAACTACCAGGGCCACAGTCAAGCTCATATATGCTTAGGCCTAAGCACAGTTCATTGTTATTTTAACGTTCACATTTGGAAACTCCGTATGAAGTGAATATTGTCTCTAAGTCAACCACCTTCACAGTGTGTGTTATTTTGCTGAAATTCTTGATTCTCAGCAGGTGGCAGGCTTCAAGCAGACTCCTTTCCCTTTCCCATGTCTGCTTCATTGTCCCAGCCTTTCTGTGCTGCCTCGGGCCTTCCTCAGCAGAGTGAGACAGTACAGTATATTATTGATTCAAATGTTCATGTAACATGTTTATCTTTTCTTAGTTACTTTTCTATTGCTATGATGAGACATCATGATGAAAGCAATGTATGGAAAAGGGGTTTGTTTAGGCTTATGGTTCCAGAGGAATAAGACTCCATTAGGAAAGGAAAGCATGGCAGCAAGTGGCAGCATGGTGGTAGGAGCAGGAAGTTGAGAACTCTCATCCTGTAACATAGGCATCAAATAGAGAGAGCAGCCTGGAAGTGGGACAAGCCTATGAACTCTAAAACGATGTACTTCTTCCAGCAAGCTATAATCTCCCCATATCTCCCCAGACAGTGCCACCAACTGGGAACCAAGTCTTCAAATGCCTGAGCCAGTGACAGACATTTCTCATTCAACACACCATCCTCAGTCACACAGCTTGCTCCGTGACTCATAGGCCATCCCTAGAGATGGAAAAGACTGCTTTAGTTACCTCCCTGCCATGGAGAGAAGGAATCAATACTGTAGGAGATGTCAGATCATGGCCCTACAACAGCTCATCTGATTGTGAGTCGTGAGACTACCATCTCTGTGACATCTCTGTGCATCCCAACCTACTAGGCTCAAAGCTTTACATCTCTCATCTCACACAATCACAGCAAACTTATTGCTATCCGTAGTGTACGGAGTCAATTGCTTGATCCTTCCTGACCCGTAGGCTGGCAGTAACACAGCCTGGATTATATCATCTAACATCTGTGGCTCTAAAGCCCAGGAGCATTTGCTTGCAGATGCTTTTCTGGCAGTCCAGCACATCCATGTAATTGCCAGCCACTACTCGTGAACTCAAGTTCATTACTTAACCTTATTAAGTTCCCATTTCCTCTGTGAAATGGGATAAAACTATTACCTTGGCTTAAAGAAGTTTCAAGAATTGAAAAGTGAATTTAAGCATTTGTCTTGATGCCTCACACTAAGTCTTGGTATAGGTAGCTGCTGTTAGCCTTTTCTTTTCTTTTGTTTTGGTTGGTGTGGGGAGGAAAAAAAACTTTGTGTATAAGTTTGTCTGGCTGCTAACTAGAGATCCCCTTGCCACAGTCTACTGAGTGCTGACCTGTTCTAGCTACTGTGTCAGAGCAGCTGCTGACACCACCACTGCCAAGATCAATAGGAAGGTGTTTGCAAAGTAGTTCAAAGAGAAGCAACCACAACTGTGAGGGCTAGAGGGGTGGTGCAGTGTTTAAGAGCTTGTATGCATTTGCAGAGGACCCAAGTCCAGTTCCTAGCACCCATGTCATAAATGCCTAGGATTCCAGCTTCAAGTAGTATGAGGATAAAAATGAAACCTTCTCATTTGAATTTGTCTTCAAATAGAGCATGTACACATGGGGCTTTTGAATCAAAGGAACATTTTACCATAGGAAGCACAAGAGTCAAGCAAAGACACTGGTAGGTGTACAGACGTAATTACTACACATGAACTGACCATCTTGGTCAATTGAAATGAAGGTACCAGCATGTCTTGGAGTGTGGACTTTGAGAACCAAATTGAGTATAAGTCTTAATTCACAAGAAGACAAGACAGAGAACACTGGTTATTTTTGAGCAGACTTAGTGACACAAATTGAGCCATGCCCCTGTAGGATTTGACAAGCCATCCAGGCCTCTAAGGGCTAGAGTATGTGTGAGGAAGCTGCATGTATAATACTAGGGAGGCAGCAAGCCTAGACATCGCAATGCCACACCCAAGTTAGCAATACCTATTTTAGTGATGGATAAGGAAGAAGAATCCATGACCTTGGAGTCAGCTTGATGACCTGGGAATTCCCAGGTCTTGACTTACTAGCACACAAGTCCTAAACTTTGAATGGTGGTCCTTTACTAGCCTTGAATAATAGGAAATCTGTGTATGTGTTTGAAGTCTTTGTGATATGGTGAGAGAAGAAGATTGGCCTGTGAGCTTACTGACTGACAGAAGAGATTTTTGGATAGTCAGGTGCCAAATTTCTATGTTCCCAACTAGTGAGGATAAAGGGAGGAGGCAGGAAGGAGAAAGCCAGTGAACCAACCTGTCAGTAGCTAAACCTCCATTGCAGTCTGGAGGCACCTGAGGTGAGAAGATGTGATAACAACAGCCCAAGCTCTCCTGGCCAGGATCATACGTGACTTGAACCTGAATTCAGGGCTCTTTGTCCCTCCAGCCCTGTTATTCACTTTACAGAGAATGCACAATTGAAAGACTGAGAATCTTACCTGACTTCTTTTCTCTCCCTTTCTCATCTTCCTGAAAGTAAGGTCTGCATCTTCCTTGTTGCATCAGCCTCCATGGAGACAGTTTGCAGCTGATTCCCAGGCCCACTGTCCCACACTCTGATTGGGACAGGGATAATGGAGCTGAGCCTTCAGACATATGAAAAGGGCTGGCTGTTCTCCAAGCATTCAGGCGCAGCCATTGTTTTGCTTTGTCTTCTCCTTTTTATTTTTTGTTTTGTTTTGCTTTGTTTCTGTCATATAAGGCTTTCTATTCCTTTTAGAGGAAAGGTGGAGGATAGAAGGTAGAAGGAGGAACTTAGTCTATGGCTCAGAGGCATTGAAGAGTTGGGGAAGAAATATGAAATGACACAAGACTGTAATTCCTCATTGTTGTTGCCACTTCCAACCCCTGCTGCCAGGCCACTTCTTCCCATCAAATGTGTTCAAGATTGCTTGAGAAGCCGATCAAAAAATTCTCTTTTCTCTGGGATGCACAGTCAGTCAATCAATCTTGAAGATTGAGCCCAGAATCAAAGAAGTCTGTCTCTGAATGCCCCTCTCTGCCCTCCCTCTCTTCTTCATGGGGAACAAAGAACTTGGATTGAAGAAAGACCCTTTCATCTCAAATTGGCCTCCTTCCACTAGTGTCTTAACCCTGGAGAGGCAGGGCATACCAATATAACATAAACTGTATTGTTGGAGATGCTAAATGTTAACTAATAAGGTTTAATATTTAAATATCATCACAGTCTCCATTTTTACAGATAGAAACTATTGGTTTTGAACAACTAAAGAAAGATGCCTTATTTTATTTTTTATACTAGAGTCTCATATATCCCAAGCTGATCTCAAAATCAGGATAACTGTGAACTTCTGGTCCTCCTTCCTTTACTTCCTAAGTGCTTACAGGCATAGGCCACCGCACAATTTAAATCGGCTCCATTTTGTGACAGTTTAAATCATAACTGCTTATTGAAATATATGCCAAGGTCAAGGTGTAACCTCTGCACATCACAGGGTGCTCACCTTGGGTGGATATGGAGAACGAGCCCTTCAAAGTTTCAGAGATGATCAGGTCCATAGTACCTGCATCATATCCCTTTAATCCTCATGAGACTGCCCTAAGAATAGTTTCATTTGTACAGTTTGCCATGTTCAATGTTCCATCCTACAGATCCCAGTGAAGCCTTCTGTCCTCCAGGCATTCTTCCTAAGGGAATCTTCATGGGGAGCCAAATTCTGCTAAGACATATTTATTTGTTTGTTTGTGTTTTTCCATCACATCCCATTGATTTGGAATTTATGTTATGGAATCAGACAGCTTTTTTTGTATTCATCACCTATTGCTACATAACAATTGGTTCCAAAACACAAATGGCTTAGAACAATTATTTTTAGCTGATGGTCCTATGACCTGGGGACTCAGACAGAGAGCATAATAGAGATGGCCTATGTCTGTTCCCAGTGCCTGAGGTCTTACAATAAAGATCAGAGAGCTAACAGCTAGAATCATCTGAAGTTTCCATGTAGCATCTCCTGCAAGTGTTGCCAGAGTGTTGACTACAGCACCTCCATACAGCCTCTCCCCATGTGTGGGTTCCCTCACAGAACCACACCTGGGCTTTAGGAATTATGGCAGGGGAGGACATTGGAGAGATCATGGCAATGATGTGGCTTTTTGGAAAGATGTGTTTATAATAGAAGTAGGATGGTCAGTATGGAATAAAGGATATGGAAGTGAAGAGCAAGTAAAGAAGACAGCCATGTTGGAGCAATAGAGTTTCATGGAGACAACAGATTTTAAAAAATTGCATCTTCCTTCCTTGTCAGACCTGTATACTTGAATGAGGATTGAACCCAGGTTCTTCCAAGCCTTTAGCCATTCTCAGATCCTGCCTATGTAAGCTCCATTTATTGTATGCCCTACCCAGTACTATGAGCACAAGGAAGCCCTTTGACTGACAGTACCGGTAGTCCTACTACACCTCTGATCTAACACCTTCTTCCTCCCAACCTCATCTCTGCTGTCTGGGGGCTTTATTCTTCCAACATCACCACCAGCTGAAAGTCTACCCTAGATAGAAAAAGATACTTCAAGAATGGTCTGACAGTTGTCAATTTCTTCAAAAAGCAGAAGCAAAGATACTAGTTATTAAATAAAAATTAAAATTATTTCAATTTATAATTGTCTTTTTGTCCTCTGAAACATCTTAATGAGTCATGTGTTTATATCATTCACCCATTTGGTTCAATGTCATTAAATTTTGTATGTATTGATTGGTGTGTGGTCATGTCATGGAGTACATACAGAGGTCAGAGGACAACTTTCTGGCATCATCTCTCTCCTTCCACCCTGCCTATCCCCAGCATTGAACTCAGGCTGTCAGGCTTGGCAGCAAGCACCTTTTTTCACTGCACCAACTTACCAACCCAGTTTTGTTCACATGTATTTGCTAATCTTGCCTGTGTGGGGTCACGGTCTTATAGTAAGTATTACAGAATACACACATGCATTGTCATAATCTATTACTGCTTCTCTCCATCTAGTAACAAAATCCTGTATGAGCCACCACCTCTTCCCTGCTCCCTCCATTCTCTCCAGCCCAGCAATCACTCATCCATCTTCTATCTCCATAGATGGAGCTGTTCTGGCCACACAAGCGGCATACAGCCCATGTTATTTTGTGACTGGCTTTCAAAACACCTCTGTGTCACAGCTGGGATCAGTATTCCATCCCTGCTTTATGAGCAAACACTGTCCCATGATCTGTGTATCCAGTTAGTAGTGGATAAAGATTAGGGATCCTTCCCACCTTCCAGCCTTTATAAACATCCTTGTCACATGCATCTTCATTTCTATTCAGCATGCAACTAGTGCTGGAATTACTGTGTGACTCAATAACTATGTTCAACTTTTTCAAATTGCTTTCTAGCATGGCTGTACCATTTTATGTACCCACCCAAAACTATAAAAGGGTTTCATTTTCTCCTCATCCTCGTGGACACAGACTATTGAGTGTTTTCGTGACAGCCATTCCAGTGGGTGTGAGGTATTATTTCATTGTGAGTTTGATGTATGGGGAATGCAGGTGGGCCCCTTTTCCTGACTCCACCTTGAGAATTTCTAGTAGCATCGTTGACGTTTAGCATGGAGATCACAGAAGTGACTGTGAAGCCTGAGGCTCATCCAAGTCTGTAATGAACATCCTCTTTATTTTCCTAATTGCATGTTTCCTTAGAGAAATTCTTATGTAGAACCCTTGATCATTTAAAAAATGTTGTCACTTAATAATTTTTATGTATTCTAAATAGAACTTCCTTATGGGATAAATGTTTGCAAAATTTTCTTCTGTTCTGAGGGCTGGCTGTCTTTTGCCTTCTTGGTGGAATCCATACAACCCTTTTTTAAAATTTTCTCTTTGTTTAGTTGGGGTATCTCTTTCACTTTATGTTCAGTATTTATTTATGCTCCTAATCATTCATTACCCTGTTCACTCATTTACTCATTCATTGTCCATTATATGTCAAGTTTTCTGAGTACTTGGGGGGAATACACCAGGAAAGACCAACAGGAGTAAATCTCTTAAAAAAGATAAACAGATAATTAAGTCAAAAAACTGGGCAGTGCAAATGTATAAGATAGGACAACAGTTGCAAGTGTGAAAGAGGTTCATCTCATCTGTGGAAGAAACCAGCAATGTAGGCAGGAGTCATGTAATAAAAGTAGAAAACAATGGAGGGGTTTAGAATTTATATCATGTGTAATTGGAGCCATTGATATGAGAGTGGGTAGGTACTCCCCAGTACAGTCACCAAGGTGATGTAGGAACTGGTCCTGTGCTTCTGTTTTCATCTTCCCAGAGGAACCTCAATCGTCGGGCAGCAATAGAGCCGGGACTAATAAGAAGTTATATTCTTTACTTTCTTGATGAGCTGACAAAAGCAGATGAAGGCTTATTCTGCCCCATGAAATGTACAATCCGTCATGATGGGGAAGTAAGCCATGGCAACAGGAGTGTGAGACAGCTGGTCACACTAAATCTTCATCCAGGAAACAGAGAGCAACAAATGCTGGTTTTCAGCTCACTTTCTCTTCTTACTCATTGTGTGAACCCCCTGACCCATGGGATGCATCATTCACGGTTAGCATGTGTATTTCTACCCCTGCTAATCAAATCTAGAAGCTCCTTCATAGACATGGCCAGAAGTTTGTTTCCATGGTGGTTATAAATCCCATCAAGTTAACAAGATTAACCATTAGACCAAGTCTCTGGATAATTTTGTGGTCTCCCAACAAACAAGAAAAACTAGGCAGTCTACAGTTTTTTTAACTGTTAGAATTGCAGTTGGCAACTAATATAACATACCTTCTCCTGAATCCACCTTATGAATTCCTAATAGATATGTTGACACTTGGCATGAAGATGAAAGAAGAGAAGCCAAGCCTGAGGCTCATCAAAGTCTGTTTCTGAAGCTTCCATATCATGCAGGAGCTTGCTAGGCATTCAGAATCCCAGATCTCACTCAAACCAATTCAAATCTGTATTTCAATTAGGTCCTCAAATGATCCGTATGCTTGCTGAAGTCTAAGAAACATTGGTGGAGTTTAAGAAAATATCATCAGGAGAATGTTGAGTGATTCAGAGGGCTTTGATGGGCTTGATGAGTCAGAAGACAAATGGTGCTGTCATCATTAGGCTCTTATTATAGACCCTTCTTGATTCCATTCTTTCTTTGGCTCATATATCTTCACCTGCAAAGGCCCATGGAGTCTTCCAGTACTGGGAAGGGTTACTTCCTTTGTGTTTCTGTAGCCTTCATCCTGGCCATCACATATAGCTGTGATACAGCTTTATCAATACAGATCCTTTCTTCTCCTCATGCTCTCCTATTTACCTAAAGCTCTCTGACTCTCAAATATTCCCTGGATTATCTTTTTCTTGCTTACTTTCAAAGTAAAGGCTATGTTCACGTCTGGCTTTGAAAGCCCTCTCTGTTCAAGCTCCAGAGATCTTTTCCAACTCTTTCCATTTGCCCATTCATATAGCCATGCTTTTGTTCAACAATTGACAGGCCCTTCCCCAACTCCCTTTCTAGCATCTTTCACAAATGTCAAATCCCTCAGGATTTTATTTTTCTAGCAGTCCAATTTTTGACACTGTAAAGGAGCTTCACAACTATGGCATTAGCTTGTGAGGACTCGTATCTGACCCCCTCCTACCTGTGGCACTTGATAGGGATATAATCACTTAGTAGGGAGTTGGTAAGTAGTTGCCTCTGCATCTGGTAAACACATGGAGGAATTCCCAGATCCACAAGCACATGGTTGCTCTTCCTTTCTTTCCTCTAGTGGTCTTGCTACAGCTCAGCAATTCCTGAACTGTAATTGCTGCTTCTTTATGGAATTGTTCAGCTTCTTTATGGAGCCAGCCATGGGTAAACAGCCTTGGATCAGCTGGGTGGCAAATGTTAGATAAAATTTAGGCCAGATGAAAAAATTGTAAGAGCCCCATCTTCTGTGGAGGCAAACTACTCTTTGATTATGTTTGGATAGCCTCTGCTAGGTTACTCAGGGCCAGCAGCCACTGAGTTGCTATGTCCAACACAGACTTTCAGTTAAGTCTGTCCCACCTGAGCTTTGGAGTAGTCAAGGCACAAAATACTGGTGGCATTTATCCCAATTCTATGTGGTTTGCCTGTTCTTGAAGACTGAACTATGCAAGTTTCTGAGACATTGCCACCAAATGACCCTGTGTACATGTACTATGCTTTTCATGGCATGGAGGACAGCAAACATGGAAGAAAGTGAATCCACTCTTACTGTACAATCACAGGAAAAACACAAGTCCAGAAGAGTGAGCTACCTAGCCCTCCTCCTCAATGAGATGTCCCATCAGGAACTGGTGATCAGAGCATGAACAGGTGTTCAGAGATCATGAATGGGAGGTTACTCTTTGGTGAGCAGGCCCACTGTGGGCTCATTGAGTACTAAAGACACTCAAAGTTGGAGGCGAACTCAGATGGCACTTGGTAGCCTGAACACTCATATGATCAACATGGCCCATTAGAGATAGTCTGCACATTGACTTGTGAGAAGAATATATTTGCTATCTCTTCTAAGCTGGGCTCACTGAAACTGAGAGCATCTCCTCAGTCACTGAGATCCATGCCTTTCTGGACAGTGAAAGTCATCATTGGGTCACTATAGCAAGGCCTGGAATAATCAACTTTTAAGGAGAAAAGGGTTGTTTTGGCTAATGGCTTTGGAGGTTCTGATCCATGATCAGTTGCCTCTGGTGTTTTGTTGTTGGCTCTGAGACATCACACCACAACAGGAGCATGTTATAAAATGAAACTGGCTGTTCCATGGACACAAGAGACAGGGGAATGGACTGGAGTCTTTCAAGGACATGTCTTCATGACTATGTCCCTCCTCACAGACCTCATTTCCTAAAGTCTCCACCAGTCCCCAGTAGCAGCACCCTGGGTTGCTTTTGAGGAACACATAAAATCCAAGCTACAGCAAACACCCAACCCATTTCTCACCATAGCCATAACTGAGTTATGCTTGTGCCTGGAACAGAAATAAGAAGCCTACTGAGATGCTGACAGGCATTAACATCTCTGTGAGTAACGGGCTCATGGATGTCCTAAAAGAAGTCTCTAGAACACAAACCCTTCTGTTATCAAACAGTCTTGTTGATCTGCCAGCTTCAAAATGCATTTGAGTTTGCAAAGCAATCTGTTTGACGGCAAAGGCCATCTGTGCTAAGGATTGTGCAGGGAAGACACTTGTCAAGTGACAACTATTTCTTTGCTGGAGTTGGAGAAGGGATACATTCCTTTCCTTGTTCTCATCAAATCAGAGAGCTGAAGAGTTGATTGGTGGTCTAAGAAGGCCATGATATATGGGGAAATATAAACTACCCCATTTTAGACTACTGGGTACCAGTTACTACAACCTGTTAGTTTAATGACCTTTGTCAAGATGGCATGGAAATCTTACAAGAACCTTATACCGTCTTTACAAGGATGAAATGAAATTTCAAAATAAAATGTGGAATTTTCATTTACTATCTCACCTCCTGTGGGACTGCCTTTTTGCCATATCTCAGGCTCTAGGGAGCCATCCTGCTATCTTCACCCTCCTCTACCTCTAATTATAGTTCACTTCAATGGGACAATATAAGAAGTTCCCATTGTAGGTGAGAAAGTTATAGCAGTAGGTACCTTTTGAGCTTCTCATCCTTTGGATGGTCTCTATCAAAGTATCTAGAACTATCTACCTACTACATTGGTTGTTTGTATATATCACACAAAGAAGACTATGTGAAATGGAGCTGTCAGTCTAAGATGCTTTCTAGAAAGGTCTCATTAGATTTCAAATATCTTCTCATGCTTCCTGCCCTCTTGTTAACTCATCAGCATGTTTCCTACTCAGCATAACCAGTAATCAGGACCTCAGTAAAGGACTGGAAGTTTGACCTCTGACTGTGACATTTGGACCTGCTCACAAAGAGGAGCATCACATTGGCAAGACATGGGCTTCTCTTCTAGAGCTTCCTATGTCCTGAAGACACTTTTCCTTTGATAAACCTTGTCTTCTGCTCCTTCACCAAGCTGGGCATGGAAACTAGGGCCATATTCATGTTAGGCAAATGTTCTACCTCTAGAGGCTATACATTCAACCCTTTGTCTTACTATGCAGGGCTTTGTGCATGTTAGGCAGGAACTCTCCCAACAGAGCCACATCCCCAGCCTGGAAGCAAGAATCTGAGGCACCATCCATGTTCATTTGGGGAGAGTCATACAGTTCATTACAGGTGTCTGCCACAGTTGTGAAGAAAGAGAGTGGTGGGCACATGGTCACCTAGTGCTAGTATGTCTGCTCTCAATCATTTCCACAGCCTTTCCTAGGTAGAAATGGCTAAGGCCCTGACTGCATGGGACTCTGAAACCATTAGGTCTAAATAGGGAAATATTACTGAGATATGAGAGGCCAGAAAAGGTTGCATGGTAGAGGCAGGATGGTGGGCAAAAACTTGGGGAACTGTCTCCTCTCCCTCCAAGCTGGGCTCCAGATTCAGAACAAGGTTTGGGTCAACTCTAGTCTGAATCCCTTCTATTGTGGTGTTGCTATGGGGACAGGAAAGCAAGTCATTCTCCTGGATCTTTAAATAAAAGATGCCTTCTTAATGAGTCCATCCCACAGAGTCTGGCCTTTCAGATAAACAAATGAGCCTCAGCATGGGATACTCACATGAGAACTGCAACAAATGGGACCACAGTAAATGATTCCAAATACAGTGGACCTGGGAGGTCTGAAGTTAGTGCCAATGAGCACACTTCCTCTTCCGCCTTCTTGTCCAGGATTTGTGCTGTCAAGGGCACCAAGAATGTGTGTGTCCTACTTATTCAGGAAGGAGCCATTCTGAACTCTGCCCTACTACTGACAGAAGTTGTAGGAGAGCCTGGGTTAGATGTTCCCAGGTTCTTGGCCTCTTATCCAAAGAATTGAAAATAAGGGTCCTACAGATTTGAAAAAGAAGCAAGATGACTATTTGTAGATGATACAGAAAGACACTGACAAGATTGACAGTAGGTCTCACGAGTGGGGGTACTCCAGAGCCCCAGACTGCAGCTTTGTGTCTCTTCTGGGTTTTTTTTAAAGGAAGAAAGAGTGGGCTATTTAAAGTAGTTATTTGGGTGGCTGTCCACATTTAATTGCAGGTGGCTCACTTACAGTTAGAGGTTCAGTCCATTATGATCATGAAGAGGAGCATGGCAGTGTGCAGGCAGGGGTGGTGCTGGAAGTTAGAGTGCTACATCTTACAGGAGGGAAACTTGAGAAAAAGAGACCTCAAAGCCTGCCCCCACAGTGATACACTTCCTCCAACAAGGCCACATCTCCTAATAGTGCCACTCCCTTTGGGAGCCATTTTCTTTCAAACCACTACAACAGGTTAGGTGATACAATGGTTTTTCCTACTGCACATGTTCCTTCCCACAATAAGAAAATTAATCATGAACATTCCCAGTTACTCATAGGCATAGGATGGTAAATAGTGCTCCCTAAAAGGTATCCAGAAGACAATTTGCCTTGCTGCTCAAGCACCCCAAACCAGTTCAGATTAAATCCAACCTTCCAGTCTATATACAAAGCTATGCTGGGAAGACATTTGAATAGGAACTATCCAAATCTGATTGTTAAGGGCCAAAGTATCAAAATGTCATCATGCCTTCAAATAGAAAGGGTGACGTGATATATAAGTGGATTTGGAAACAGGAGCGTTCAATAGGAGAACAGCATTCTATCCGGGTTCTTTTCGTAGCTTGTTAATTTGAGGTAGGTTGTTCAATCCCTCTGAGTACCAGTCACCTAATTATCAAGAGAGGCATCACTGTAGTGATAGCCCATTATGAGCCAGAGAGCAGGAATCTTTAAATTGTAACATAGCTATCAAGTTCGTGTTGCTTCTATCGTTATTAATAATAACAGCACATACTCAACTGTTATTAAAGAAGTGTTCAGCAGCCAGTAATTGAATTTAGGTATCCAAAGAAATAGGTATGTGTTATTACTTAGAACGACCAAAACCTCTTTCCTATAAACAAATATAATGGCATCTATGTATGAAAATTTCATAACAAAAGCCATTACTCTATGCTAACTTAAATAGTAAAAATTGAAAATAAGATAATGGGCTGTGTCTAGCCTCTTTCCAATTTCAACACCAGTAGAATGCCCTTGCCTTCTCCATAAGAGGAAAGGGAAGGGAGGAGGGGGAGGGGATTGTTTCTCCTTAGATTTAAAAAGAAGAAACATTCCAGGGAAGAATCGGGTGCCTGGACTCTGTTTAATGAAAGTGTTATTCCTTTCTCCTCAGAATCCCCAAAGCAGGGCACTGCTTAGCTAATAGATGTGTCAAACAAAAGTTTTTGTCTGAAACAAAGTTGAGAAAATGTGATAAATTTAGGGATGGAAGGAAAGCTTGGGTTCTAGTTCCTCCAGACAGGTGCCTTGAGCAATTGCTTCTTTATGCATCCTCTGCATTTGCAGATCAGTCCAGCCTAGGGCTTGACCTGGACAATCCCAAAGGCCCCTTTCCAGCTTGGCAGACTGAGAGATTTTTTTTCCCTATACAATACTCAAACAGAGATCAATACAGAGAGACAGAAAAGAATGCTTGCAACAGACTTGAAACAGATTTGAGAGAGAATCCACAAGGCTTTCAGGTTGACTCTGCTTAGTTTTCAGACATCCTCTTGGGTTTTTTCAGTGCTAAGCATACAACTCCTACTGGAGAAGAAGAGGATGAAGGAAGTCTGTGAATTAGCTAGAGTGTTGTCCCCATGTTCCCCCTCCCCGAGGTATCAGCACAAGGAACATGAAAATCTGGATCTTTGTGGCCTGGACTATATTTCTTAATAGATGACAAATTCAATGCTCAATTATAGGGCTATAGATAATGGTGGGTATGCTGTCTGTTTAATAATTAGGGTTTCCCCAGAGAAAGGTACTCAAGAAACCCAAGCTTTTGTGGAAGTGTGGAGGATACTAAGGACTCCAGGGCTGGGGGAGACGCTGCCCCAGAGCCACTGGCCACTCTCGGAGCTAGAATTAAGTACCCCTGTCATCCAAACAAGTTTTAGTCCCTCCAGTGGTCTGAGCTTGTGACTCCTGACTTCCCTTGGGGTGGGGGGATCTGTAAATAGTGCTCTATCTTCTGGCTATCTGGGTGTGATGTTAAAAAGGAACTTGGTTCTTTTTTGGATACAGGGGCCACCAGCCAGCCACACTGACAGTTTAGGCACAGTTTGGATACCTTAGTGAGTAGTAGATCTTTGTTTTTGCTTCATGTATGGGAAGAATCTTGCCCATTCTGACTCCACTGTTAAGCCAAGTCAAACCAGAAACTCTAACAGTGTTAATAGAAAGGAACTGGAAACTTGAAGAGCTACTGTCTACTTCTCTTCTGCCCACTGCCAACCCCTCATCCCAGATACTTCATTTAAGACAAAACAAAAGCAGTGAGTGGCAGATGGATGTTCGGGGTTTAGCCTCTGTATGTTGTGAGCACAGAACACAGGTGTCTGAGGACATCAGCAAATGCTTCCTAAGAGGGAGGTTAGGAGCAGCCATGCTGTGATGGGAGAGAAGGGGACCCTGGGAAAGGGGTGAAGGAGAGGGCAGAATCAAAGGAAGCATCCTGAAACAGCAACAGATTCAATCCCTAACACTTTTTGCAATAGCATTCCTCCTCATTCTCCCCCTTCTCATCATCCCCCATCCTCCTCTTCCTCCCACCTCCTCCTCCCCGTCTCCCTACCCCTCCTCCTCTTCCTTTTCTCCCAGTCCTATGATTATATCATGTTGCTCTGTCTGGCATTGAATCTCCATGTAACCAAGAATGACCTTGAATCACTCTTGATCTTCCTGCCTCTCCCTCTTCAGTGCTGGGATTACAAGTGTGTACCACCATAACCCATTTGTACAGTCCTAGGGATTGAAGTCATCATTTCATGTGTCCTAGGCAGGGACTTTACATCCTGGTCCCAAGAGTACATTTTTGAACTTATGGACTTGTTTCTCTGGGAAGAAGTGCAAACCATTTATCCAAACACATCATAACCTTCTTCCCTGACATTGTAGTTTCTGTTAAAAATATTTTAATTTTTGAAATAAAGCCTATATCCAGGTAATCCTTCACTTGCTATAGTTATAGTTGCTTTACCTTCCTCCCATTGCTCCACACTTGCTACTCTATGCTTGACTGTCACTCATCCTTTCGGGATGCTTAAGACTGTAGTCTGTGAGGCTCTAACTTCCTTTGATGTTCACAGTAAACCCATGTGATTTTAGGTTACAGATGTTGTAGCTACTGTATAAATATACTGTAGGTGCTTTGGAGAGAATGCTCACAGTTAGCCAGGCTGCCTGATACAAAATAGGTCCTTAGTAAAATCATGTAATTATGGATGGTTGCTTGGATGGATGGATGGATGGATGGATGGATGGATGGATGGATGGATGGATAGATGAATGGATGGATGGAAAGATGAACGGACAGACTGATCCAAGAAATCTGAGTGGGTTGATAGCAGCTGTAAGTTCCCTTAATATTTGTCTATTTCCATTACTCCTAGAATTCTCAGAGGTCTTCAAGGACAGACTGTAGGCATGTCCTTCAGTTTAATACCCCTGGGCTTCCATGGATCCTGTCAAATTCTGTGGGCACAGGACCTCTGTGATGAAATTCTATGACACAGAATATATAATGTTTTGGGCTGATGAGATGGTCCAACAGGAAAGGTGCTGCTGCCAAGCTTGACAACCTCATTAGGATCCCCAGAACCCAGTTGAAAAAACAAAACTGACCCCAGCAAGTTGTCTTCCAGCCTTCACATGAGATACATTGCAGAAATTCCACAAACCAACATCCTCACCTATGAACACTGTTTATATGAGAGACTGTCTTACATATCACAGTGACACAGCCTGTCACCCCAGTGTCACCCCCTGAGGCTGATGCAGGAGGATCTTGAGCTCAAAGCACCCTAAGATACAGAGGGAACCTGTCTCCAAGCAAACTAGTGTAGAGGGACAGCAGAGTCCTTGTCACTTTGTATCCAAGGCATGGGGTTGAGATGCCAGCATGTGGAAGAGGATGAGGCAGAGAAGAACCAATGGAAAGAAGGACCAGAATCCCAGGTTCAATACCCACATCCAGAGGACTTACTGGTTCACTGTTGTTCAGTCATCCCCTTAGCAGGCTGGCCACCACTGTGCGCTCAATAATGAATCAGGGGGCCCAGGAATCTGACTTCCTGGCTCAGTTCTGATGAGCTGAGAAAGGAAAGATGAATGACTAAGTGAAGGTATTAATTGTCAGGTGAAGGGTCTCTGGAGGAAGAAAGAGTGTACTGAAGATGATAGCATGGGACAATTGTTTAAACAGATATCCCAGGAAGGCCCTCTCTCAGTGATACTGTTTAAACTAAAGCTGGAATCTAGAGAAGACATGAACTCTAGAAAACTTAGTTGGAGAATTAACTCATCTAAGGAGATGGATTTTCACATGGTTTGGGGAATGAAAGGGAAGCCAAGATAACTGGAGTGCTTTAGCAGATGAGATGACATCAGGACATTAGATTGAGAACACAGGGATGGTACCAGGTCAAGCAGGCACTGACAGGCTGTCAAGGGAAACTTGGATTTCTTCTTGAGTAGATAAAGGAAGCCTCTGTGATGCTCCAAATCATCTCTGTTGCTTTGTTGGTGTTTTCTTTTGTTTGCAGTTATTTGTATATTTTTTAAATCTCCTGTAGCCCAGGCTAGCCTCAGATTGCTAGGTAGCTGAAGATGACCTTGAACTTCTAATCCTCCCACCTCTGCCTCTAAAGGTCTGGGATGACAAGTATGTGTGTCTACATGCCTTGTCTGTGTGGTGCTAGGGATTGAACCCAAGGCCTTGTGCCTATGTGAAGGGCAGCCTACCAGCTGAGCCACGTCTCCAGCCCCACCAATATTTGTTTCAAGAATCTAAATGTGGTCCAGTCACTCCCCTTTGTGTCTCTTTTTCTTCACCTGAAAATGGGATAAGTGTACTGAGTCTGTCTCCTTTCTAGATGTTATAAGAATTTTAAATTATATCCATTGCAATGCAACTCACCATGTAACCATTTGGTAAATACTAGAAGGACTGAGTTGTCTCTTAACTGTATCAAATCCTTTTACAAACTGTAATGTGCTGTGCATTTGTAATGTAGTATCAGTGACTGTCATTCCCACAATTCCCAACCTCCTTCACAGGAGATTTCATTGAAATACTCTGAAGACCCTACACCAATGAAAGATACTTTACATTCATGTGATTTGTTAAGTGAAGTGTGTACCTTGACTCCTCTATAGTACCCGCTTGTTCTGTGCTGTTGGTCCAGGAAGTCCAGAAGCATAAGTTGGACTCAAGTGTGTTAATGGACCCTAAGAAATTAAAATGTACATACTGATCTTTTACCAGCTATAGTCACCTCAATAAGTCCAAGTCAGCCAAAATTTTAGAATGGGTGAGAGAGATTGTCTCCTGGCCCCATCCCTTCCTGAGGAGCAACTGGCAGTGAATAGCTGCTGAGGACAGGAGACTAGCTCTTTCCCGAGAGTGTGGCCACTAGTAGGTTCCTCTTGTTCTACTGGGTGGTCAATGCCCATGCAGTACTAATTGTTTTCAGTGGATCATCAAAAGAAGGAGGGGGGAGGAAGAAGAGAAGGAGGAGGAAGAGGACGATGAAAAGAAAATGAAGGTGAAGAAAGACATGAAGTTATGAAGTAAGGGTGGGAAGGTATTTTAAGATATGGGGGAAATTGTGGAGGGAAATGGAGAGTTTATGATATGGCCATATCTTATTGAAGACGGCTGAGATTGTTGATGAATAAAAAAAGAAATTAAAATGTCTGGAGAGAATATAGTTATGATAGAGAGATAAGTCAGACACTTTGCCTAGAGCAAGGTGCTTCTTGTTGTTACAGTAGGTGGAAGCCTGTGTGCATTAGTCTCAGGTCCCCCATTAGCCGTGAAGGAGCTGTGAACAGTAATACCAATGATGATGACAATATGAATAACAGAAGATTAGCAATGTGTGCATGTGTATATATATGACTGTGTATAAATAGCCTGTTGCCACTTTCCCCCTCTATTGTTTCCATTCATCCCACACTCTTGCACAGAGGTAGTGTGGGAGTGTTCTAATTGGGGAAATGACCCTGAACTTTTTAAACTGCTTGTGACTTTGAGGCAAAGTCACATCCTCAATGATGATAGAGGTAAAAGTGGGCCATGGAGCTCCTACATCCTGTGCTGCTAGCACTAAGACAAAACTCTTGAGCGCTCATGTGGATTGTAGAGAACAAAATAAAGACTCTGAATCCCAGATGAAGTGAGTAGGAACCAGAGCATTTTAAGGGGTTAGAAACATTTGCCATAAATAGCCTCTCCCTCAACCCTCATTTTGCACCTCAGTGTGCGACGAAACTGAGCACAACAATTGGTAGGCACCAGGGCAAGAGATCTGTGACGAGACCTGCCATGAGCCTGCTGTGATAGTTTGTCTTGGTTGTTAACGTGACAAACCTGGGAAGGGGGAATCAAATGAAAAGCTGATATCATCAGATTGGCCTGTATGATGTCTTTGGGGGGATTTTCCTGATTGACAATTGATGTAAAGGAGCCCAGCCCACTGTGGGCAATACTACACCTAGGCAGGTGAGCCTGGGTTGTATAAAAAGGTAGCCAAATGGGAACCTTGGAATCAGCCACTAACCAGTATTCCACCACAGTCTCTGCTTCAGTTCTTGCCTCCAGGTTCCAGCCCTGACTTCCTTCAGTGAAGAACTGGTACATAGAAATGTAAGATGAAATCAGCTTTTTTCTCTCCAAGTCGCTTAAGGTTGTAGTCACAGCAACCTTAGCCTAACTAAGACGCCCGCCATTATCATTGTCATCACTATTACATCATCACTATCATTGCCAATATCATAATTATCACCATCACTAATATAATAACCATGCATCATCATTATCCCGGCCATCACCATCATCATTATGATCATTGCTGTCATCATCACCACCATTGTCATCACTATTTTTATCATTATATCAATAGTAGCAATTTAGTAGTGGGTTTTGCTTACTAAACATAGAAACTGAAGAAGATAGAAACTATTAGGTTTAAATTTTTATAGATAACTGAACTAGAGCCACAGAGAATTCTGAAACTGATATGAGCTCACACAACCATTCTCCAAAGCCAGGTGTTCTTGTCCACAGAACCCTTCTTCAAAAGCTTCTAGTCTCTTAGATTCTTTATGTTACTAACTGGCTCTCTACATTATTTTGTTCAATTTGAACACAAATGTGATGTGGCTCAGAGGCAGCCAAGTTCATTAGAATGAGCATGAATACTGGGCCAAGAAAACAATGCCAAGTGTGAGCCTTGTGACCTTGGCCAAGAGTCTGGCCTTGAGCCAAGCTTTTCTGCTGGGGAACTGATTAAAAATACTCATCTGACCCATCTTATATGGTGGACATGAGGTTCCAGTAGGTAATAGATGGGAAGACACTGGTTTTTGTGATGTTCTACTCAGATGTGTGATGCTCTCTTCATTAATATTATACCCTTCTGCCAATTTCAGGGAGTGTGCAGCTGCAGAGAAGCTAGCTTAGCCTGTGATGCCTCATTAGCTGCTGAGAGCATAGATTTAGAGATAGAGAACGGAAGGAACGAGAGCCACCCTCTGCTGTTCAGGTCCTTGTTGCTATCTGTACTCCCAGAGGCTTCCTAGCACCATGGTAGCACTGCTTTGTGGAATGCTGCCCTTTTGATGCTGTGCTTGTCAGTGTCTCAACAGGATGGCAGCTGAGATGGGGCGTGGCCTTGGAAAGTCATCTTACCATGAGCTTGTCCAAAGACGTTTTTCACCAGCAACCTTTCAAAGTAACAATGATGATTTGTACATACAGAGCCTTTTATTTGTCCTTCCTATCCTGTATGTGTGAGATATAGCATGTCACCGTGCTACAGCGCTGTTTAGTTCCCCTGGATAGATAGTACAGGAGCCACCTGCTGCCCTGTGAATATTCAGTGGATGGATAACCCCTTTCCTTCACAGAGATAGGAATCAGGCCAAGAAAAAGTAGCTCCACTCTGTCCATGGTTTGTCCCTGTAAGTTTTATGTGAGCTCCCAGGGATTCTTGCTGCAGTGGTCATGGATCCCTGAAGAGTTGACAGATGTGGGGAATCAGAGTGTCTGGAGCCCCATGGACATGTGACATCACCTCAAAGATCTTCTCCTTTCTGTGATAGCTCCCACCAGCCTTTCGTTTTTATTAGTTCAAGTCTGGGGCTGTGTGTGGGTCCTAAAAAAAAGATGTGCCATTCGTCTCTACATCCTCCAAAGACCTTTTCCTCTGCCTACCCTCAGCTTGTTAGAATACAGGCATGACTCCCCTCTCATCAGCACAGGATCTCGGAGCCCTCAAGTTGCAGTGTCCATGGAACCTCAAGCTGGAGTTGAATTTCTGTTCAAAACAAAGAATTGCAGAGTTATGTGGGTCTGACCCAGCTTTGATAGAGTAAGGTGTATGCCGGGATTTCTTAGGAGTCATTTTTGCATATTTGTGTTTCCAGGCTCTTACTCCTGCTGTATTCATGCAGTAGGCTTAGGAAAACTGTGGACTCCTAGGCCTTCCTAACAGAGAACCATAAACAAGGCCACTGAGTTTTGAAATCAAGGAGTCTTTAGTTGAGGAGGCTCCTTGCCATTCTTACCTCCTGATGGCTGTGTCAGTCCTTGGCAGTATTTGACTCAGACTTGCTGAGAAACTGGAGACATCAGTCCCTGCCTCTGTATTATGTCAAGCTTTCCCTGAGGGTCTGTGCCACTTTTCTTATCATAAGGACACTGGTAATATTGAGCTAAGGGTCTGCCCCACTCCAGCGTGGCCTCATCCTATTTTATTACATCTTTGATGACCCTATGTCCAGAAAAGGTCACAGTGTGAGGTTGAACCTTTGTTTATAGGAGAACACAGGTCAGCCTGTGGCTTGTGCAGAGAGAGAGCCTGTCTGCTTTCTCGGTGCTGGAAAACACAACTTCCTTTACCTTTACAAAATAGGTGGAACGCAATGCCCACAGCAGGGATGAGTCTGGGACCACACCAAGCCAAAATGTGTCAGACCATGAGGCCAATAATCTTGACTCCCTTTATCCTTTGGAACCCAAAGTTGTGATCCACTCCCAATGCCAGCATGGAGTCTGGTATCCCTGACTATCCGTGTTTGTACTTTCTCTGAAGAGGATTTTTTGCTCTAGTCACCTGCCCCCATCTCAACACATATGGCTTTGACACAAGTTGTGCTATCTCAGCAGTCCTGGGCATGCATCCCAGTTTCCTCCCATCTGGACTTTCTCTGTCCCAATTCCTGTGGTCATTAACTTGTATTCAGAAAGGATTTTCCATCACACATGTGGATTTATTCTTTTCCTACCAATCACTTATTCAGAACACTAATACATTGAGGCTGGAGAGATAGCTCAGTAATTGAGAGTACTGAGTGCTCTTCCAGAGGACCCCCGTTTAATTCCCAAACCCAGGTGAAGGCTCACAACCACCTCTTACTTCAGTCCTCGGAGATCTGATACCCTCTTTTTGCCTCCCTGGGCACCAGGAACATAGAACACACGGGCCTTTGAACATAGGTCCTCTCTCCTGGGTGATCTCATTGGTGGGGTTTAGGCAAGAAGGCTAACATCTGGAAAGGTAATCAAGGCCTTGCACATAATACCTGAGATAGGATGAAGTGGAAATATTAGTTATCCTGCTTAATTTGTGTTCCCTCCAACTATACATTTATGCTAGAAGTCTGTGTAATGTACTGGCTCCCATCTCAGCCAGTTCCTTCATAGCCGATACATTTAAAATCATAAAACCTAGAGTAAGCAAATCTAAAGTGCTTAATCTATTATTAATCAGTCAGTTGCCAAAATGATAGAGCTCCAGGGGGGCCCGAGGACGACATCAATATTTATGGCCTCGTTAGCAAGTGTCCTTCTTCCCCCCACCTCTTTCTCTCTCTCATCCCTCTCACTTCCCTGCCTTCAATAGGAGAAGAGAGAGATGAAGGCTGTTATGTTTTATGTCATCGTACAAGGCAGGAATGTTGTGTTTTGCAATGACATGACTCCAAAGTGGTATTGCATGTTTATTTGAGAAGATTGGCTCTTTGACTGCGGGGCTTTGTCAGGTTGGGTTAAGCAAAACCAGCTCACTAACAGTGAGAGTTTTCCAGGAACAGAGGAACCTGGGTGAATGCTTTTAAAAAATTTCATTTTCTGATGAAGCAACTTGGAGAGGGAGAGAGGCTCCTTCATTAGGTGCTGTCTATGTGTTGACAGCGTGAACTGCCAAGGGCACGGAGGTCAGTATCACCCAGAATAGCTAACCTCTGCTGAGTATCACTGCCAAGTTCTGGGCGCAAGCTAAGTACATCTAATAATCTCTAAGCGCTTCCCTGCATTTGTCATGACACAGGTGCCTTTCCTGCATAACCTTGCTCTGACCTTGCCTCATTCATGTCCTAGGCTCCAGCATCAGTGGCTATCACTGCCCTTGTTCCTGGTTGTGCATGAGGCTGATAATCCTGCAAAGCCTTTGAGTCATTTGTCCATCCAATCTAACCAGATGAATCTTCCTGCATCCCACACGGCTTCTGAGGTCTCTGGTTTCAGTTCAGACCTCATTTGTTTGGGGATTCCTCAATCATGAATCCCTGGAGCGGTACTAAGAGGGATGTATGCTACCCCCTCAGTGGGCATCTTTTCATAAGCCTGCATTAGTGTCTTTCTTGTGCAGTGACCTGAAGTCTGTGAACATGTGTCTGATGAGGTCCCACAGGGATATGCTAGCTTGCAGCATTTGCCTCTTCCCCTGGTGTAAATACCTTCAGGACCCCCAAGGCAGCAAGCAGCTCAAGCTATCTGAGTTAGGTTGCCTAGTGAGAACTTGGAAGGGCATTCCACAGTTCACTCCTGGAAGCCAGTGTGAGGCAGCTGTGGCCCAGCCCCAGCTCACTGTAGACTGTCAGCTCACTGTAGACTGTCAGCTCCAAGAGAAACACTTAACCACCTTTGTGTTATCTATGGTATGTCTAGGTTCCTGGCACCTAGACCAGAGCCTCAAATCAGTACTAAGTGCACTGTGAATGGATGAATGGGAGCCACTAGTGTAACTGTGGTAGACAGTGACCAGTTAGTCCACACTTACCAAATAAGAAAACTAAGATGCAGAGAGAACAAATAGTTCCCATGCTTTCACAGTCAGTACGGGCATTTCCGGTGTGCTGCTTAGTTCTGATTGTATTTTATACCTATTTCTGCCCTGTTTCTTTGCCCCTTGCACCCCAGTTCCAAAGCTGGCTTCCCACCTGGAATGGTATTTAGTGGGAAGTGTGCTTTCTCAGACCCTTCATTTTTGTAGCAGGTAGGCTTGAGAAATTGGTCTTCAAAGATGACCATCTAATCCCTGACTCTTTTTGCCTCTGTATCTCCTTCTCCCACCACCCAGTTCCTGGATCCCTGAGGACAACTCTACCACCCTCCTGATTTTTTTCACTCCCACAGCCATGTCTTGCATTTGAGTCTCCCACTCTCCCATTCAGTAGGCACTGAGCACATGGCTATATAGCAGGCAGCATCATAGGCTCTAGGAACAAAGCAGGCAACCCAGACATGGCTCTTATTCTCAAGGACCACAGGTTTTGTGTGGTGGTAGGGGACGTATTCTAGTAGAGGACACAGCTGCCAAGCAAATAACTACACCAATGTGTGGATAGTTGTTACTCAGACAAGTTGAGAAGGAGAGAGAGTGTGATGCTGAGAGAGCTTCGGACAGGTACCTGACCTGAGAGAGAGCATCCCAAAACCTCTCACAGGAAGTTCCATTTAAGCCAAAGTCTGATGAAGGAGTAAGAGCTAAGATATCAAAGGAGGAGGAAAGATCGTTCCTGCCAGTTGGGACAGTATGAATAAATATTCTTCGATGGAAGCCAGGATAGCTTCCATCTGCACAATGAACGATGCCAGGTGTGTTGGGAACGGAGCACACAGGCGGAAGCTGGTGCGAGATAAAACTGAAGGAATATGGAAACCTATGCTGAGCTGTGTCAGGTTTTCTTGTTCTGATTATATACCTAACAGGAAGCAACTTGAGGAAAGGAGTGGTATTTCTTTTCTTTCTTTCCTTTTTGGCTTATAGTTAAAGAAGATACAGTTTCTTATGTAGTAGAGGGTATGATGGCAGGAGCAGGAAGTGGCTGGTCACATTGGGTCCACAGTCAGGAAGCAGAGAGAGAGATGGATACTGGTGCTCAGCTTGTTTGAACTTCAACCAACGAGATGGTTTTACCCACATTCAGGTGTGTCTTCCCTATCCAGTTCAGCATCCATGGACATGCCCTCACAGACACACTCAGAGGTGTGTTTCCATGAGGATTCTAAATCCAGTCAAGGTAACCCTGAAATTGACCATCACATTGACAATCTCTGAGTAGAGAGGGCCCCAGAGCTGGGAAGCCATCTACTCTGAAGGCTCCAAGTTTTCCTCATTTGTTAGTGCCTTGGTAATCTCTATTGCTGCTAAAATGTCTGCATTGCCTTCCAGCACAGGATTGGGTTCCCAGGTCTGTGCACACACATGGCCGGTGGCTTATTGATTGGCCATGTCCCCCACATCGGTGCATGCCTGTGGAAACACATGAGGATTACTTAGTGTCTTGAACCCTCTTTTTGGTGTTGTAACAGCCCAGAAAGAGAAACTCGTTGAGGAAAGGGAAACTTGGAACTAAGAAGAACTGAGAACTCATTCCCTCTCCCCTCTCCCCTCTCCCCTCTCCCCTCTCCCCTCTCCCAGGCCCAGGGCCTCAATAAGAGCACCATGACATGACCTCTGGCCTCTGTATCTACTCAATACCTGAAGGATGTAGTACTCGTGTTCTCTCTTTGCCTCATCATTTACAGACTGCTCAATTCCTCTTTCTAGAACATTTTCTGTGTGTCCAAATATACACCTGTGCTCACAAACACACCTGTGCTCAGATACATGCACTTCTTTTTACTCTACTATCTCCCCTATGCTAAAAATGGCCATTTTTCCACCCTGCAAAGTAAAGTCTAAACTTCCCTACATCAGAGACTTCTAGACATTAGTTTTGTTGGCACACACACACACTTGTGTGCATGCGTGCACGTGTGTATGTGCTCACATGCACATGCACAAATGCATGGGAGCTTGTCTTTTCCTTCTCAGCCTTCTCAGCTTCTTTACATTAGGTATATATTAGACTGGCTTGATCATCCACCTCTCGCCTCTCACCTAGCTCTTCATAACCAGTCTTTGGATGGATGAACAAATAAATGAAGAGAGAATTGAAAGGAAAGGAAGTCATTTTACAGTCTTCTAAATGGAGGTGGTGGAGATAAGCCAAATATCTCAGAAACAAGATTGCCTGCCTTTCTCTGAGCTTGCTGGTGTTTTGGAAGCCAGGGGCATGATTTCTGTCTGTCTAGTCTCAGGGGTGTTTTAACATTGTTAATATGAAGTTTATGAGGTGCTTTGTAGTGCTATGGGGAGGTAACACAGATGTTTTAAAGTTTTACGTAGGATCCCTTCAGGAGAGAAGGAGGAGGCAGCGTCTATTCAGGGAGTGCAATCCTTTTGGAACACTCCAATGCAAGTGCCCAAAGCAGCTTTCCCAAGTCCTTAAATGTGAATTAATTCATACTTTCTCAAGCCCCTGACAGATACCTTTCATTTTAATTAAATCTATTCTACAGAATCTTAGCTGAAAAATACAGACAAAATGGTTCCTGCATGTGCATTAGTAGAATCTGCAGGGACAGATAATGGGTTCTATGATCAGATAGCACCAGTTTTCCAGACTGAAGTCAACATTCTGAAATTTTTTCCTAGAGATCCAAATGTCCTCATGCACATCTGTACATGTGTTCTGATATATATGCTATCATTATTATTTTTTATTTTACTTTTAGTGCAGTGCCTGTGGAGTCAGAAGAGGTCCTGGGATCCCTTGGAGCTAGAGCTATAGGTGGTCATGAGACACCTGTTGTGGGTGCTGGGAACCAAACTCAGGTCCACTACTAGAGCAGCAAGTACCCTTAACCACTGAGTCATCTCCCAGGCCCTTGTTATTGTTGCTGTTGTTATTGTTGTGGTGCTGAGTACCAAAGAGCCTGGTGCCTGCTAAGCAAGCATGCACCAACCACTGAGCTCCACCATCAGCTTTGCTTATTATAATAGTACCAGGTATATCTGGGCATAACCATTTTACAACAGAGCTCCACAGAAGTGCAAGGCCCTAGTTTGCATCTGCACTAGTGATCATGTTGATGACAGAAAATCCTGCTGTATCTGTTGTACACTGGTGTGACCCAGGGAAAGGTGAGACTGTCACATAACAGTGAGTTAGAGGGGTAACTTGGCAGGTAAAGGTGCTTATTGCCACCAATAAGAAGACCTGAGTTCAATCCCAGGGCTCACATGGTGGAAGGGGCGAACTGGCTCATGTAAATTGTCCTGTGACTATAGATGCTCATGTACCCACACATGTACATACACACACACACACACACACACACACACACACACACACACACACACACACACACAGTGAGAGAGAGACACAAAGAGAGAGACAGATAGAGATAGGGGGCTGTAGAACTGGGAAGATGGCTCAGCAGCTAAAAGAATTAGTTTGATTCCCCAGCACCCAGGAGAAAGCCACCACCTATTGGAAGTCTCTGAACCCCAGGGCTTCCATGGGAAGATGGGAGTGGTAGACTGAACCCTCAGAAGCTCATGGGCTACATTCATTGGTGTCCACAGCAGGAAAACTGCAAAGACACAATGTCTCCATAAAGTGTTGTGTGTGCAGGTGCACATATGCCAGTGTTCATGTGAAGGTCAGAGACCAACTCTCAGGAGTTTGTTCTCTCCTGCCACTTCCTGGGACATTGAATCAAACTCAAGTCACCATGCAAACTCCTTTATCCACAGAGACAGCTCACTAGACCCCATGTTTGAACATTTTAAAAGTATTGTTATAATAAAAGCAATTTATCAATATTGTGGGTTTTGAGGAACAGTTTCCTTCACAAGGAGGTGATTAATGACTGGAGGTTTGATAAAATGATAAAACTGAGCCATCCCCCCAGCTGCATTTCCAAGACTTTGTAGATCTTTGTCAATATTGACTTTTTCATGTAATGTGAGCTTAGAACCCTTGTTAAAACCTAGTAGCATACTCTCACCCACAAAACTGTTATGTTTATATTTGCTACTCACCATGCTTGTGTTTTCCTCCTTTATATATTGTGGGTTTGATACGATGCAGCTAGGGAGATGGCTCAGTGACTAAGAACAATTGCTGCTCTTGCAGAGAGAGGACCTCAGTTCAGTTGCCAGCACCCACATTGACCACACAATCACCAGTAACTCTAGCTCCAGGGGATCCAATACCCATCTTCGGGCCTCTGTGGGCATTGTATCTATGTGCTGCACATACTGACACACATTAAAACAAATTAAATAAATAAACAAATAAATCTTCAAAGTGTCTCTGACCAATTTCGTGTCTGCACAGATGTGTGTACCTCTCCATGGCCGTGGGACTATTGGGCCCCTTTGGATTGGTCTTCTAATTTTCCAATTATAGTCTCAGTGGGGGTAAATTTTTAAAGGAATTAGCCTGACACTCATATTTTCTAGAAAACAGGCCTTGTGTAAAATAAGGGTGTCCTCATTTCACCTCTTGGGAGCCGTCATGATCCCAAGTTATTGTGCTTGCTACATTCTAAACTTGATATTCAGCTTCCTGTTACTATAAATGTTTGCTCACATTTAGGGTGTATACAGTACTTGCTAGAAGGACACTCCGTTGTGTGTGTGGTGTGTGCTTTTTTTTTATTGCCCTTCAAAGCTGAGAAGACTATCTATGAGAGTGTGAAAAGGTCTAAGCACAGTCCCTTTGAACAGGCTGTTGTGTTAACTCCAAGTGTGAGCTGTGAGCTGTGGCCTTATAGCTGTTGTATTCAGTGTCAGAAGGTTTTGTTCCATCTTGACCCAGTCCTAGTTATTTGAGAATTGCTGAACAGAAGTACATAATTCTAACCTGCTCTTCAGAATGATCTGAAGGCCAATGGTGAACAGGGGATTAGGCTGTATTGTCCTCATCTATACAGGTTCCTTCCCAGAAGTTTCCACAAACTCAATATAAGCCAATTTCATATAAGGAATTCTTACCCAACTTTTAAAAATCACCTTCTTGAGGGCATGATCATGATACATTTAAATTGTTGACTGCTTTCCACTTTTCAAAACAATTCCAAATGTGTTCATTAGCCTAAGGGCAAGTATGTGAATGCATCTTAATTGTTAATTGATATAGGAGGGAACAGCCCACTGTAGGTGGCACCATTCCCTAGGAAGCTGGTCCTAGATTGAGTAAGAAAGCTAAGTGAGTAGAAGCCTACCTGCCACCAGCAAGCAGCATTCTCCATGCTTCCTGCTGTGCTTGCTTCTTTGGCTATAAAATGGATGTCTTGGTTGTAGATAATGTTCTCTGGAAGCCAAGCAAACCTGCCTATAGGATCCTGCCTTGACTTCCCTTAGTCTTGGACTATGACCTAGATTTGTAAGGCAAACAATCCTTTCTCCCTCAAACTTGTTTTTGGCCAGAGTGTTTTTATGACCTTGCCACTAGTGAAGCTAGTTCAGTATTCCTCAAAGAAGTGGGCCCTGTTTGTTTAGTATTGCTTTTTCCTTCAACATGATAATAGGCCACAACAGTATTCCATGAATGTTATTTAGCAGCCTGACCCCCACTCCATCTGTGGAGAAGAAACTCAGAGAGAGCAAATTGAAAGTGGCTGGAGGTTGTTATTTCTCAACCCCCCCCCCCAGTGACATACTTCCACCAGCAAGGCAACCAAACTTCCTCAAACAGTGCTGCCAGCTGGGGGGCGGGGGGACGACTGTGTGTTGAAGTGCCTGAGACTGTGGAGGACACTATTCAAACCACTATAGAGGAATACTATTGGTTCAGGAATCAAGGAAGGCACTTGAAAAGCCTGGAATTGAATAAAGACAGCTGCCTGCAATAAGAACCACACAAGGTAGGATGTAGGCCAGAGCATTAAGTTCTGTCTGTACCCACCCACCTCCATGGTTGCAAACAATACCCTTCCCCATGGCTTCATCATGCAATCAAGAAGCTCAAACCAGGCAATGTCTCTCCTGACAGAAATTCTGATGAAAACATGCTCTGACTTCACAGAGACACTGGGGAAGGATAAGCAAAAGAGCCATGTGAAGAGGTGGAGACATCCAGGAGTTAATCCATCCACTGTAGCTTTTTGTTTTGCTTTTGTTTTGTTGTGCTTTACCCAGGGTAAAGGCAGTTAGGTTACCAATAGTCAACATTGCATCGTGGAGAGACCAATGAGAGGAGAAATAGATGAGTATAGGAATTGCTTCCTAAAAGCCGACTTCCTGTCATACTCATCCTCCCTATACTGGTGGAATCAACAACCCCTGATGTACCTCAGGACACACAGGAGGTGGCCAAGGTCAAAGGTCAGAATTCCTGACAGTAGCAGTGAGGTCTAGATCCCACTGACTCCCTGTGTAGATCCTGAGTACACAGATGAGTCCCTCCACTGCTCCCTTCTCCAGCTAAAATGAGCAGATCACCAACTGGGAGACAGCAGACCCAAGCTCTAGTCCCCACATGTCATGGTCTGTCCCCGTGATCCTTACTTTCTATCTCACACACCCAGTGGCTTCTTCCATGTGCTGGGGAAGAGCACCTTGTGTTTCAGTAAGTCATTGTGAGTGCAAAGGCTGCAACTTAGGAGTTCTCCCACTCCAGATGAGGAAGCAGTCTGCAGGAGGTTCTGAGAGTTCAAACCCCAGGAGCTGGGTCTAGAACGCAGAGCTCCAGCTCTAGAACCAGCACTCTGCTAGCCTAGAAATCCGGTTTTAGACACTGGGAGTAGGAGTGATAGTTGAAGCCTGGGTGTGTGGAGGCATACACCTGTAATCCAAGCACTTGGAAGGCGGATGCAGGAAATTCATGAGTCCTAAGCCAGCCTGAACTACATAGTGGGTTTCAGGCTAGCCAAGGATTTGGAACACAAGCCCGTGTCAAATTAAAGCCTATGGTGCAGGAGGAACATGAGGGATGGGGCACCTCAAGAGTGAGCACAGCACTTCATTAGAGCCCAGTGTCCTTATCCTCCATTCTCAGTTGAAGTTTAAGGCCCATGCTTAGCAAGGCAGGGTTGGCAGCACTGTATCCTCTCACTCTTCTAGAAACAGGGCTTTGGACATCACCAACTTTTTACCAGTTTATCAAGGTGCTTCATGAAAAGCCACACAAGGTTTCCAAATAAGGTTCTAGCCGGTTCGAGTGCTCCCCAGCCATCATCCCAGACAAGGGACAGGCTAAAGGTAGGAGTAGGGTGCTCCTCACCTGACACAAGACACTCTGACTGTCTCAAATACCTTACCTCCCATGCATGAGGCACACTTGGCTTCCTGCGCCTGGTTCGCCAGGACAGGGTGGCAGAGTCATAATAAGCAAGTGATAGAGGGAACATCTCTTTTAAATGCTTTGAAGAGTTTGCTCTGAAAAGGCTTGATGGCTTGGAAAGTTTCTGCTCAGTCTTCCGCTTTTCAGAAGGGAAGTTTTAGTCGGCAGCAACAGCATTCCTTACAACTGCTTCCCCACACTTAGTGCATGCGTGGAATACTGAGTGTGAGTTGCTACTGAGACTTTTGAGTCTGCTCCTGGAGTCCTGCCCCACTTTTCAGTGGTGCACACATCTTCTCTTTAGATTTGTAGCCCATGGGAGCTATGGTCATCAGATTTTTATTTCAGGAACGAAGACTGTAAGATGAGGGTACCATGTTTGATGCTGGCTCTCACTGTTCTTGCATATGGCCTCAGACAAGTGGCTCAGAGCCTATAAACTCATTGTCCTCATTGTGACAATGTGGGTTCATGCTTCCAAGGGTTGTTTGGTGTCAAGCGAGGTCATTCACAGTGCCTGCTACATAGACACACAACCTTCAGAAGCTGAGAGGAAAAAAAAAAAAAAAACACGGAGTCCTGCACATGAGACAGTTTAAGTCTAAGATCAGGTACTAATAATGAAATTTAAATAACCAATTGCTCTATGGATACATATATATCATTATATGTAATATCACATATTGTATCATGTATTTGCAGATGCTTATATACATGTGACTGTCTTATATACATATATGCTATATTTGGGGTAGCTGTATTTGTCTCTTTTGTATCCCTGAGACAACAGTACCTATCAGAAACAACTCAGGAGAGATTTAGGCTTGTGGTTCCCTGGGTTTCAGCCTGTCATGCTACAGAATGCATGACGTAGCTGCTCAGGTAACGGCAGGGGTAATGTGGCAGATGCTGTTCATATCACAGTGGACAGGAAAGTAGAGAAAATGGCAGGAACCACAGGCTACATACAACCTTTGCAGGCCAGCATAATGCCGACCCCTCTACCAGCTGGGCTCCAACTCCTGGAAGTTCCACTACAGCACCACTATCAGGGGACTGAGCATACAAGACACAGTCTCATGATGGACAGTTCAGATTTAAGCCATGGGAATAGTCAGTGCGCATTGATTATCAAGAAGGAACAAGGAACCATGAGAGGGAGGGTCCAGGAGTGAAGTGCTTCCAGCCTGATGGACTGATGCCTTTTATTTGATTAGGTATTCAGAGAGAAATGACCTGGCTGCCTGGGTCAAATTGTGAATAAATATATATATATATATATATATATATATATATATATATATATATGAGAGAAAGGGGAAGATAAAAGTAATAGAGAAAATCAGATAATTGTACTATATATTTTGATCACACTAAATAGTACATTTGCAGTTACTCTAGGGAAAATAAGGGAAACCAGATGAATACTTAGTTGTGGAGAGCTTGAAACATTGAGCTTCAGAACTGAGGAGGAGCTCACAGCCTGGGGCAGGCCGGATGGGAGCTTAACTACAGTGTTACTTGTTTTCCAGTCATCCATGGATGCCAATGGTTCTGTGCTACCTTCTCTTTTCCTTAGACAGTTAGCATTCTTGACTTGGTGTGGGCTGCTGAAGGCCTCTGAAGCTGCCTGTCTGCCCCATGGTACATTAACAGAACCCAATGCAGGTCAGGCCACACTTTCCTGTCACCGCCATTACATAAGTTTTACAAAGGTTACTGCAATGGGACTGCTGGTTTTATGTAATAGGTCCAGTGCCAATTCAAGCTTCACTCTTTTTATCATCTCAACTAGATTGTTCTGTGAAGCAGTCTCTGAACGTCTGTGAGGTTGGGCACTTTGGAAAACCTGGAGGAACGTTAAGTCCTAACACTCATCCTAAAGGACCTGATCTTGCAGGTAGAAGACAGCAGTGCAAGCGTCCAACTGAGGACACATGGAACTGAATCTACAAGGGAGGGAGCTGTACAGTGTGGCCAAGAAGGACCAAGGCCACAGATGCTTTGAGGTCCACAGAAAGAGGGAACTTTGAGTAAGTGAATTGAAAGATGATAAGGACAAGCCTTATCATGTCAGTGGAAATAATTGAACAAAAGGGGATATTTCTAAGGGCCATGAGAGACATCACATTAGATAAAAGGCCATCAGGCCTGCTTGCAAGATCAGAGTCTAGAAGCAGATATTGAGGATGCCATTTAAATAGTTGACTATATGTTTGTTTCACACATATGCATCATATATATTTACTGCACATGTAATATGCATTTTATAACATGTTTAAAATATGTACTTTTAACATATGTTTACAATATATGTGTACAATATATATTTGTAATGAATATTTAAATTACATATTTACAATATATTTAAAATAAATATTTACATTGTCTGTTTAAAATATATTTACTATATATACCTAATATATACTTATATTACATAGAGGAGCAATATATATTTACATTATATATACTTATATTTTTATATTACTTCTGTCTTAGAGTTTTCATTGCTGTTAAGAGACACTGTGACCACAGCAACTCTTATCAAGGAAAACATTTAATTGAGGTGGCTTGCATACAATTCAGAGGTTCAGTCCATTGCCATCATTGCAGGGAGCATGGTGACATGCTAGAGGAGTAGCTGAGAGTCCTACATCTTGCAAATAACAGGAAGTCGATTGAAACACTGGGTGGTATCCTGAGCTTAGGTAACCTCAAAGCTCACCCCTACAATGACATACTTCCTACAACAAGGCCATACCCACTCCAACAAGGCCACACCTCCTAATAGTGCCACTCCTTATGAGCTTATGAAGGCCAATTACATTCAGACTACCACAACATGTATTTATATTTTTACAATATATATATTTATGATATATTTACATTTCATATATTTACAGAACATCTTTCAATATATTACAATATGCATTTACAATACATACAGTTACAATGTAACTTTCAATACATATATTTACAGTACTTATTTACAAAGGGGCAAATAAGGGAAATGGGTTGAATAAAGCAGAAAAGGCAGTTTTTGCTTAACATGTGGAGAACCTGGGGCACCAAGTTGCAGAAACAAGGAACAGCCCAAAGGATGAAACAGGCACAGTGGCAGCTGAACTGAGGAGTAGTCTTTCTTACATACTTTTTTGTCTACATCACCTCAGAAATCCCATCTTTCTTCTTCTCTTTGCTCAAACTTGATTGCATTGTGGACTTGGAAGTATGGTCCATATGTGTGTGTATGAGTACATGCATACATGCACACACACACACACACACACACACACACACACACACACACACTAATGCATGGAAGACGAGGAGAAGGAGGTAGTCTACCAACTTGGCTAGAAGACTAGATAAGACTGGAAGAGACACTGAGAGCCTCA